>NW_024082416.1:0-200319 GCF_003009895.1 Hyaena hyaena
CTCCCACCCTGGAGTCTCCGATCCCGGCCCGATTTTATCTTCCCCGGTTCGCACTCACGTTAGAAGGCTCTCTCAGTGGATTCTGCGTCTTTTTTCTCCCAATCTCTCAGGTTTTGTAAGGTTTCCAATGTCTTCAGATCTTTTCTGTGTGATGTATGGGCGCGAGTGCAAGTACGGAGCTCCTTACTTCTCCGCCATCTTGCCCTCTCTCCTCATAGCCTTATTTTAAATGCTCGTAGAGGGCCCTGTATTTCTCCATCACAGGCATGATTTAAAAAATTTTTTAGGGGCGCCTGGGTGGTTCCGTCGGTGAAACGTCTGACTTTGGCTCAGGTCATCATCTCACAGTTCATGGGTTTGAGCCCCGCATCGGGCTGTGTTCAGACAACTAGCTCAGAGCCTGGAGCCTGCTTCAGATTCTTTGTCTCCTCTCTCTCTGACCCTCCCTCGCTCACGCTGTCTCCCTCTCTCAGAAATAAATAAAGCATTATTTTTTAATTTTTTAATGTTTATTTATTTATTTACTTACAAAGAGTGAGAACAGGAGGAGCAGAGAGAGAGGGAAAGAGGCCAAGCAGGTTACATGTTCAGCACAGAGCCCAACATGGTTCTTAATCCCATGACTGCGAGATGATGACATGAGCTGAAATCAAGAGTTGGACACTTAACCAACCAAGCCACCCAAGAGTCCCCATCACAGTCATGATTTAATTTATAATATGTATTTGATTCATGTTTGGATCTGTCTTCTCATGAAGATAGAAGCCACATATACTTGTCCACTACTATGTTTACTGGTCCCAGGTACTGTGTTGCACAAAGTGTATGCTCAAACCAAAAAGCATAAGAAATCTCCATGTCTACTGAGTGGAATTCATAATGTATTTATAATCATCATTCACTTGTTTCAAATGTTTCATCCATAATAATTATAAATAATAGACCAATAACATTTACCAGGTGCTGTCAGTTTGTGGATACTCAATGTTAACTTATCTTCTCAGATACTGCTTTTGCACCATTTAAAATACTCTCAGCCTTATTGTCTCTGAGGCTCTTGGCCAGCATTCCACTCCAGGCCTGGTCCCTGTAAAACCAATTTCTCTGGAGCAAACTGACTGCACTTACCTCATGTCTGGTTATCCCATCTCTTCCCTCCAGCCCCAGGGTTCCTCTCTCTGTGGCTGCTGAGATATAATTGTTTCAAGACTCATGAGGCTCCCATATTTGCCCAACCTAAAATGTGGGAGAGATAAAGTGCTGAGGAACAAAACTTGGAACGATAGAAAGGGATAGAAGATAAAGTCTTCCTCCTTCCCCAACCCACCAGTCCTGAGATATAATAGTTCACAAGGCCCCTTGAGAGATGGTCCCATAAGACTGAGCAGTCAGACAACATGATACCTGGGACTGGCCAGAATTCAGATACATACTCTCCCCCCACCCCATTTCTGCTCTCTCCCTTCTTGACTCACTGCCCTTGTCCCTCATTCTGGTTTCCTAACACTGAACTCTTCTGTATAGCCTTAATGCATAAGCTTTTGCACTAGGTTCTGTTTTCTAGAGCACCTGAGCTTAGACATTCATTTCATCTTCACAACGGGAGGATGAAATCCAGTTTGTGTTTTAAATGATCATCTTGGTGCAGTGTGCTAACAGATAAGAGGGGGAGAAGAGAGGAAGTGGGGAACTTACTTAGGAATTTATGACAATAGTCCCAGTGAAAGATGAAGGTGCTATGGAAAAGAATGCCAGCTGTAGAAATGGAAAAAAGTGAACAAGTTTGAGATCTAGCTTCTGCTTCCTTCATAGTCCTTTTCATGTGAACTGCCATTATTTATTTACACACTAACCTGTTCTACTACGAATGCTCTATCTGTAGGAATTGCTAGCATGCTTCAGAAATATAGTATATCTCTGTTGTATGAACAATTCCAGACACTCAGGAAAACACAGCAGTAGGTTGTTCAGAAGGTTACAATGAGCTAAACCTAGGGAGGAAAAAAATATTATATATTTTATATAATATATATGATATGTTGAGAGGAAAAAGGGTTGATATTCATTGTTATGACAGGACAACAAAAATGATAAATCAAGACTGTCTCAAGCAAAATATGGATGTATGTTCATTCTACATATATGTCTACTGCATACAACTTACTATGAATTTTGAAAGTATAATAGTCCAATAATTCTATTAACTAAAGTATACTTCCAAGAGAAGTTGTACTTGCCAAGAGTTTATTAGCTATTAGTCTCCATTGCTGAATATAAAATGTGAAATTTTTGTTAAATTATTATCCATTAGAAGAAGAAAACACAGACATTATCAGGAGAGAAATACCTTTTAAGCCCTCCTGGCTGAACTTAGCAATTTTGAAAGCCGTAGAGACTAGCCTTTAACAGCTCTGGAGTCAAGCAGAATATGACTTTTATATATCTTCCTCCATTTACTTTTTACTTAACCATTTAAGAATTAATTTCTGTATCATGAAAACTAGCATAATAATATTCTAATTGTTACAACACTTTGACTGTGACAGGAAATTTACTCTTGGATGAAGCCAAAGTAACAACAGCAATGGAATTTATTGATTCATTTATTCCTTCATTCAACAAATAGTTGCTGGGTGCCCACTATGTGATAGGCATGTTCTTGATACCAGGATACAGTGGTGAAGAAGCAGGCCAATCTACTGCTGATGTGACACTCGTACACTTGTGGAAGGGGCAGAGAAGTCACATAGGTGCTATCACATATATTGGCAGAACCAGCTATCACATATATTGGCAGATGTGGTTGAATTCTGTGAGGAAATAGGCAGTTGAAAGGTGGAGAGAATGATAGAAAGCACTTGTTTAGAAGAGTGACAGGTTGGACTTCTCCAAGGAGTTGGCTATTTGAGCACAGGCCTGAAGAAAGTGAAGGGGGTAGTGATGAGAATAGCTGAGGGTCTTTGGGGGGAGGCAGTTCAAGCAGAGGGAACAGCAAACGCAATGGCCTCAGTGAGAGACAGTTTGGCCTCTTCAAAGCAAATCAAGAGCTGTAGACGAGTGAGTAAGGCAGGAAGAATAATGAGATGACTGTGAAAACAAATTGAGAAGTCCTGGAGTGGGAAAGTCCCCAGGTAAGACTTGGTTCAGAGTTTAAGTTCAAGTTTGATGTCACTCAAACTTGTTTTCTCCCCATCTCTTGGCTTAACTTCCTCCTGTCTGTTTCCATTGTCATGCAAGCCTCCTCCTCATGGTGTCCAGATACATCTGCTGCTCCAGGCACCCAGGATTCTTTGGAAAGAGGGTCACCCTCTGCCTAATAGCTCCTGCAAAACCTCTAGGTTACCTGAAATTTGGCCAACTTCCATCTACAGCCATATCTACAAAAATCACAGGACCAGCCATTGGTTCTATGTCCTTGACTTTGGCCATTCAACCTGTACATCTGGGTCTAAGAAGTGGAGTAAGAATAGAGTAAGGATGTGCAAGCAGAATAAGGCAGTGTGCTCAAACAAAAATCCAGAGCTATTAATGGACATAGGGTGAATGGATGCTGGATGAAAACTATTCCACTACACAGGGGGAACCATAATAAATTGTCATCATCATCATCATCATCATCATCACTGCTACTATTACGATTAATGGGAGGAAGGCATGGTAATTAAGTTATATGTCACATCCTTTAATGTTTATTTTCACTTTAGGTTAGCAATTCAGCAAACTTTATGTAGTTCTTTTTAAAACATGGGTTAATTTCTTCGCAAGCAATCTTTTATTGAAAAATAACTTTTAATCTTTAAAAAAATTTCTCAGTAAAGAATCTCATCATTTGTTGGTAACTACAACCAGATGGAACTACCTAACGGTTGCAGATAGTAGTATTCTGGTGGCCTTATTTGGAAAATTTCAGTATATCCACTGATTACAGAGAGTGTATCCAGGCTGACCTTACCTCTATAAAAGCATGGTACACATTACACTGGTCTGTGATAGAAAATTGTGAGCATGGACTCAATGTATCTTTTTTCTCTTAAAAAAAAAAAAAAGAAAGAAAAACATATTATGGAATGGTTAATCCAGTTAACCAGATAAAATAGTTTTTAATTTGTCAAGTAAATATTATTAACATTTAGTTAAAGATGAAAATTTGCCCCATAGGCCTTAAATCTGGCAGACCTTTGATACTTTTAGTGTCTCATTTACTTGAGTGTTTAGATAAACCATGGGGAAAATATCAAGCACACAATTCTGTTATGCAAGCCCAAATTATTGGAATAGTATTGCTTGTCATTTTAGACCTCTTTAAATTGTACTTTTAGATAAAGTTAGCATATTTTCAGCTTTATAATACTCATATATATTTATATCTCCACAGGTTTATCAACATTAAAAAAGAAAACAAGTTTATTTCTTTCAAAAAACATTTTTTTAAATTCCACATAAGCATATACTGCAAACAATGGAAACATTTAAACCATATTAGTAGTTGGAAAATTGCCCTTTATACAATGGTTTGGCTCAAAAACCACATCTTCAGATTTTGGTTTCAAAATGCTTATTTGTACTCATGCCTTTATTTCTTCTCACTCTCCAAATATTAAAGTTATACAAGGAGTCTGAAAATAAGAATATATCTATCAAGGCATTGGAAACATGACATTTCCATGAAAAACTGAGAATACTTGAAAAATTGTTGGAAAGTACCAAGCAAAGGAGAGGTCCGTGTATTAGGTAGGTGAGTAGTATTTCCCACTGAAAAACAGGAAAAATAAAAATCTAATCTTGGAATGATAATGACTGGAGGTAAGATTTAGCTGGTTAGATAATCTGGAGATGAGCACTATTTGTCCAAGATCTTTGTACTCAAGTAACTTGCCACAGCAGATTTCTTTCAAACCTCTCCTGATGTACAACAAACATGCAGAAACAACAACTGTCAGTTGCAGTAGTAAGGAATTTACCTAAAGGCTTAGCTTCATAGTATTTTCCCCTTTTTCTTTTCAAAAATGCAATTCAAGACTAATTCTTGGCCACCTTACAGGCTAGAGGGGGCCAGAAATCAGTCACCTGCTTTACTGGCTGGACAGGATGGGCTAGAAAAGCAGAAACACATCCCTCCCTATGCCTGTGGCCATCTGGATCCTTCGTACAGTCAAACCACAGAAAATATAAGCATTCTTTTCCTCTTCTACAGGGGATGAAAATTTAAACACAATCTCTGAAAATAAACACAAGTCATATTTCTAGGCAAACATAAGTCTTCTGTTTAAGAATATGCAGACAAAAATAAAATCGCGAGGTATGTGAAAAGACTCAGTAGTCCCAAAGAAAATAGTGCTGAAAAATCCATTCAAATGCAATCCTGTGACATGGATTTACTTCATGAAACAGGAAAAAAAAAAAAAAAGCCCCAAAAGGTCTTCTGTCTTCTATTCACAACAAAATCTGAGAAGCTTTGTATGTACCAACATGGAATGATATGAGATTAAGGACAGTTGTGGGGATGAGCACTGAGTGTTATGTGGAAACTAATTTGACAATATACTATTTGTAAAAAAAAAAAAAAAAAACAAAAAAAACACTCTTGTTTCTGAGGAAAATCATTATTTCTAAAAATTTTAAAACAAATCTCAGACAAATGAGGAGATGTATTGTAAGTGACCATCTCAATTAGTAGCTTAAAATATAAAAGGATTCTCCCAGAAGTAAATCAAAATGAAAAAGGAGAAAAGATAAGTTCATGAAAGTGGAGCTGTATGAAAGCCAATATATTTAGAAGATAAATAGCAGAGAGTAAATGGAAAAGAAACAGAAATCAAAGAAATAATAGAAGAAGCTTTTTCTTAGAGGAAGGAAGATTATAACCATAACATTAAAGAAAAATTTTTAATGTTTGTTTTTGAGAGAACTAGAGACAGAGCACGAGTGGGGGAGGGGCAGAAAGCAACAAAGGCACAGAACCTGAAGCAGGTTCTAGCCTCCGAGCTGTCAGCACAGAGCCTGACACGGGACTAGAACTTAGAGCTGTGAGATCACAGCCTGAGCCGAAGTCAGAAGCTTAACCAACTGAACCACCCGTGTGCCATTTGTAACATTTAAAGGAGCTACTTGATGTGAAGTAAATTAATGAAGAATAAAAGCAAAACATGTGTACATATACGTTTTATTTATCTTTGCTTTGAATTTCAAAGATTAATAACAATTTCAGCAAGCATCCATTGTGGAGAAGAGAGGTTTTTCAAGGGAAAAACCTAGAAAATTACTTCTCTTTTAAGAAAGGCAAGGAGACAGTGAAGCAATATAGACAGAGATTTTAGAAAAAATGCTTGCAACCCCAACATTTCATACATTCATTAAAGATAATGCTCAGTCGTGTGACCAGAATTTGTCTGTACTTTCAAATTTCCATTTTACTTTTCAATTTTAGCCAGGCACATTTCTTAATTTTCCTTGCAATTGTGTCTGTCTACGTGACTATATTCTTCCTATTGGTCCAAAGAAATGTGACTGGAAGTGTGTAAACTTCCATTTTCTCCTCTCCCCCTCTTTTCCTCCATTCTTCTCCTTAGAAAACAGATCTCGGGTGCCTGAGTGACTCAGTCATTAAGCTATGGACTCTTGATTTTGGCTCGGGTCATGATCCCCATGGTTTGTGGAATCAGGCCCCACCTTGAGTTCTGTGCTGACAGCATGAAGCCTGCTTGGGATTCTCTCTCTCTCTCTCTCTCTTTCCCCTTCTCTCTGCCGCTCCCCTGTTTGCATTTTCTCTCTCTCTCAAAATAAATATACATGTAAAAAAAAAATGGATCTGATAGCTGACATGTGGGCAGCCATCTTTTTAATTTTTTTTAATGTTTATTTATTTTGGGCGGGGGGACAGAGAGAGAGGGAGATACAGAATCCAAAGCAGGCTCCAGGCTCTGAGCTGTCAGTACAGAGCCCCACTCAGGGCTTGAATTTACAAACTGAACTCATGAACTGCCAGATCTGACCTCAGGTACCACTGGGCAGCTATCTTGGGTACTGGGTATAGTGAATACTCCCAGGAAGGCAGAGCATAAAATCTGCACCACCCACAAAAGTCACAGAGCTTCCAGCTCAGGTCGGGGTTCCTATGTCCAGACTTCTTTTATAGGAGATGGAAATAAACTTTAATGTGTTTAAACCCATTGTTTACTTGTTTTTCTCTTAGATGTATTCAAACCTGATCTTAACCAATATGATATACACATGGGAAAACAAGTTTCACATGATTGTTAAGATTCACAGAATAAGAACTGATTAACTTTCCATTATTTGGAAAACTATTCTAGCTTTGTGAGAAATGAATGTAAATAATGAGCTCAAATATGGGCAAAATTGATGTAGGAGAAGTGACCAGAGGCACAGTGAAATTTGGGAGTTGATTACCAAACAATTCTTAAAACGAATACAATACAGATGTGAAGTATGTAAAATAACAATTAAACCAATACTAATGATATGGTTGTAAAAGTCAAGATTATTCTAAAATGTGGAAATTACGGAATGTGGAGGAGAGGAGATACAGCACACACACTGCTCATTTGATGAGCTGGGATCAGTGATTTCATTCTAAGCCAAATCATTACATTGGAAGAGAAATAGAGGTCCACATTTAAAAATGTAGAGGCAACCATGACCAGAATGAAAACAAGTAAAGTTTTTATGCTTTTGGAGGTAATATAAAGCAACAGAAACATTGGAGTTCAGAAAAGGGTTTGCAAAGAAAAGATGGAACAGCCGGGCAGCAGAAATAGCCAGAAATTTAGCATAAGGTGATAGAAGTAAGACTTCATTAGTCAGAACAATCTGGAGTGCAAGTGAGACAAATTTGACTCTAAGTCCACAAACACAGTTAAGATTTGTTTAAGCCAACGTATAGAATTTACTGCCTCATGTTTTTGAAAAACTCAGCAGTCCAAAAATTCCTGGTGCCCATTTTCAAATGAGGAGTCTCTTACCCTTTGTCTATTATGGCTTCTCTGTGGAATTTATAAACTCCTTTTGTAAAGGTTAAAGAGTCTGGGCTAGGGAAAGAGAAAGAAAGAAAGAAAGAAAGAAAGAAAGAAAGAAAGAAAGAAAGAAAGAAAGAAAGAAAGAAAGAAAGAAAGAAAGAAAGGAAGAAAGAAAAGAAGGAAGGAAGGAAGGAAGGAAGGAAGGAAGGAAGTCAAGTGCTTGTTAGATACATGATAAGTGCACTACAACAGTGTAATAGTATTTTATTTATATATATATTTTATTTATGTATGTATTTATTTATTTGAGAGAATAAGGTCGTGCATGTGCACAACTGTGTGCATGCACACAAGTTGGGAAGGGAAAAGAGAGAGAGAACGAACCCAAAGGTCCCATGCCCAGTGCAGAGCCTGATGAGAGTCCTATGCCACCACCCTGAGATAATGACCTGAGCTGAAATCAGGAGCCAGACACTAAATCAGCTGAGCCACCCAGGGTCCCCACTAAGAGATTATTTTTAAAGGGAGTGGACAAATACAATTGGGTAAATTCAAATTTAAAAAAAAAAAAAGGGCTGATCCCACATATCAAAGAAAACTGAATTTAGATTAAATGTAAAGTGACTAAATACTAGCTGTAAATGTTCACAGGACAGCATAGTTTATGATTATAAAGCAAGTTAACAGGAACTACAAATTTTGACAAAACTTCAATTGTAGTGAGAAACTTGGTCTTTGACAGATAAAGTAAGCAAAACATAAATGGAAAAGCTGAATTTCATAATTATAAACTTATTACACTGCAACTATCTTGGAAAACACATATTACTAAATATATACATATATTAAACATTTGCACAAAGAATTGGATTTTAGATATTAGAATATCTTTATAATAAATCTACCAAATTATAAGTTTCATGCTCCGTGTTCTTTGTCCTGAAATATGAACAACTGGAGACTAATAAAGTATAAACACACTCACACTCTTACAACTAAAACCATCTGGAAGCAAAGTAAAATTTTCCTAAATCGATTTCTTTTAAATCAAAAAGAAAATGAAAATTTCATATATATTTACTTATATACATGCAAATATATGTGTATATAATACATATGTGTAAAGATATTAAGTTATATCAAAATGATGATACTATTACTACACGTTGTGACTTCACAGAAGTGGTCAAAGCTGTACTCAGAAGAAAAGAAAAGATGTTAAGTGCTTTTACAGCAAACAACACAGAGTAAGGATGGTGTATATAACATTAGAAGCTAGGACACATAATAAAATAAACGGATTAATAAAGTTAAAAATTGATAAATGATATAATAAAACAATAACAAACCACTTCTTAGAAAACAATAAAATAACACAGACATAGAACGTGGAACCAGAAATCTTTGCAATAAGAGAGAAGCTATGAGCACAGATAAAAAGTACACACAAGGATAGGATCCTGTAGTTCAGCGGCAGTAAGTCAGACACTTGATTTAGTAGAAAACTACAATGTGCTCTAAAAGTTTCCTCTTTTATAACTTTTGTTAATGCTTATTTATTTTTGAGAGAGAGACAGAGACAGAGCCAGAGCATGAATGGTGGAGGGACAGAGAGCGAGGGAGACACAGAATCTGAAGCAGGTTCCAGATCTGAAGGGGGAGTTGAACTCACATACTGTGATTATGACCTGAGCTCAACCAACTGAGCCAGCCAGGTGTCCTGTAAAAGTTTTTTATTGTTGTTGTTTTATGTTTATTTATTTATTTTGAGAGAGAGAGAAAGAGAGAAAGAGAGAGAGAGATTGTGGGGTGGGGGAGCAGAGAGAAAGGAGGAAAGAGAGAATCCCAACCAGGCTCCAGACTGTCAGCAAAGAGCCAGATATAGGGCTTGATCCCAGGAACAGTGAACTGTGAGATCATGACCTAAGCTGAATCAAGGGGTGGATGCTTAACTGACTGAGCCACCCAGGCACTCTAACAGTTTTTATTTTTTAAAGTAGAAAAGCTGATAAGATATAGATAGATAGATAGATAGATAGATAGATAGATAGATAGATAGATTAGATAGATAGATAGATATAGATATATATATCTTCCAAATATATATATATATACTATAAATATACTATAAATATAAATATAGTATAGATATATACTATAAATATATATATATACTTGGAAAAATGAGAAAGTTTTTTGAATGCTAATGCCTCAAAAAGAACTTGCCTTCATTGATTCACTTTATGGATGAATTTTTTCAAGATTCCAAACAACAAATATTTGCTATACTTTTAAAGATGTTAAAAAAAAAGGAAACATATTTCCAATTCATTACTGAAAACTACAATAATAATGAAAATAATATTTGACCAAGAAAGCTAAAAAAAAAGCTCTGACAATCCACTTTACATATATAGATTCAAAAATCTTAGACAAAAATACATAAATAATAAACACATAATGATAAAAATACATTAATAAGAAATAATTAACAAATATGTAATGATAAAATAATATATAATGATAAAATATGTTATTGTAATAATACACCAGATAAAGTAATTGTTAGTTTTAGGTGTTGACTTGACTGGACCATATGGTGCCCAGATATTTGGCTAAATGTTGTTTTGGTGTGTCTGTAAGGGCGTTTCTGGATGAGATAAGCATTTGGAATTGGTATACTGAATAAAACTGCCTGCCCTCCCCAGTTTGGGTGGGCCTCATCCAATCAATTAAGAGCTTAAGTAGACTAAAAGGCTAAGTAAGAAAAAGTTCTTCCTGCTAATGATCTTCAAGCTGAGACACAGGTCTTCTCCTCCTTTTGGACTTAGACTTGGACTAGAGAGTGAGAGAGTGTGAGCGGCAGAGAGAAAGAGGAAGACAGAGGATCCAAAGTTGGACTCTGTGCTGACAGTAGAGAACCCCATGTGGGGCTCGAACCCATGATGTGTGAGATCATGACCTGGGTCGAAGCCAGATGCTTAACCAACAGAGCCACCCAAGTGTCTCATATACTATTATTTTCAAGTAATACAGCGTCTACTGGAAAAACAGTAGAAAGTCTGTGTAAAAAGTAATATGCAATTGGGGTGCCTGGGTGGCTCGGTTCGTTAAGCATCTGGCCTCAGCTCAGGTCATGGTCTCACAGTTGGTGAGTTCGAGCCCTGCATCTAGCTTTGTGCTGATAGCTCAGAGCCTGGAACCTGCTTCAGATTCTGCATCTCCCTCTTTCTCTGCCCCTCCCCAGTTTGTGTTCTGTCTCTCTCTCAAAAATAAATAAACATTAAAAAAATTTTTTTAAAGTAGCATAAAATGTTAGATAATTCAGAAGAATGATTGACTTAAAAATAAATTCAAACTTCAATGGCTTTCTTATGTTACAGATTATCTAGACTAAGGGTTAATGGACGAATAAAATATCTATGACTAGACTTCAAAAATCTCCAAGTCTCTGAAATAGCATGCAAAATAGTGTGTAGGCATTTTACTGGGACAAGTTTTGAGAGATTTCATCAGGTCTTCAAAGAGTCTGTAAACTAAAACAATTAAAGACACGTCAACATACCACCAGCAATCTGCAGGAGCCAAAATTGGGGAAAAATAGCAACAAACACCTAAAATTGACTTGTTTTTAGACTCTATTTGAATATAAATAAAAACATCTGAAATCTTATATAAGGCTTGAAAAGACAAGTATAAATACATACCTGGATACATTATATCACTGTATGGGAGACCGAATATTTTAATGATGTAAATTCTCCTCCAAATGGGCAATAGTCCACATATGTATGTAATATATATACATATATATAAGGTACCATGAAGTTTAAAGATTAGTGATGACTGATTTGTTATATATTGTAGTGAAATATGTATCATATGCACATTATAGTCACTGTATATAAATAATATAGTGTTGGCTTAAGATTAATTAATATTAATTATATTAGATAATTTTATAATTAATAAATATATAATATAATATTTCAATGTGTTATTTATGCCATACTTAACTCATGAAGAGACCCTATAACTCGATAATAAAAGCTGTCCAAATAAAAAATATGTGTGAATATAAAAAAATAATTCAAAAGAGAGGAAAGACTCAATAAACATATGGACATAATAAGTGAAAAATAGGAATGTACATAAAGAAGTGTGTGGGATACCATTTTTAGTGAAAGTCTAACCACTAACACTTCACTTCCTAATGTCTACTCCTTATTTCATTTTTCTTCATAGCAAAACTAACTTCTAACAAACTGTGTGTATTATCTAACATACTATAACAAATATATTCTACTTGTGGGTTTTTAGCTATTTCTTTATACTAGAATTTAAGCTCATTGAAGGAAGAAATTGCTTATTTGATAATTGTTGATTCTCAGAACTTAGAAAAAACTCTACACTATAGTAGCCTCTCAGTAAATACTCTTAAAATTAATATCAGATTGTCAATACTTGAATGATAATGCCTAGTATTGGTAAGGTTCGGAGAGATGAACATTCTTATTAACTATTTTGTGGATAAACTGATAAATTTTCTGCTGAACATATTTGCTTTGTTATATCACTATGTATTACATTATACAATATGTATAATAATGTACATATATACATATATTACATATTTCTATTATATATGCAATATGTATGCTATAAACTTATAACTGAATACAGCAATTATCATCTAGGAGTTTATGAGGAAGTAATCATAGGACAAGAACAATATATTTGTTTAAATATATTCATTGTAGAATTATTTCTAAGTCCAAAATTTAGGAAATAATATATATGTACTAATAGGAGATTGTTTAAATCAGTAGTATCCTAATTCACGTTTTGAATTACTAATTAGATACCGAATAGTGTGTGTGTGTGTGTGTGTGTGTGTGTGTGTGTGTGTGGTGGGTACATAGATAGGAAATATTTTTTGAAAAATTATCCAACATGTTAACAATAGCTATGTCAAGATGATGCTGGATTTTTTTCATATTTCATGAATTATAGAGTAATATTTTTTAAAACAAAATCTCTAAATTTTTTCAAGTGATTTTATATGACTTTTTAAAAATCTTAAACATTTTGGTATGTGGGTATGGGTGTGGTTTTGTGATCTGTTCATACTTAGATATTTATCTTTTGTAGGAACAGAAGAAATAGAGGAGTAATTCTATATTTTGTTTTTTAAAAAGAACCTCACTTATTTCTTTCATACTTCTACTGCTTAGATTACTTGGAGTTACTCACTATGAAAAGTAGAATTATTGCTTGTGCCTTTGGGCTATGTCCCAAAGAGTCATGTTTTCTATATTTCCAATTAAACAAATATTTCAGACAGTAACTTATTATCTTTATTAAAATTTCCATACAAGTGGTGTATATTTGTATACACACACACAATTGAATATTACTTAGCCATATAAAAGAACGAGATCTTGTCATTTGCAATAACATGGTTGAACCTAGAGAGCATTATGCTAAGTGAAATAAATCAGACAGAGAAAGACAAATACCACCACATATTTCACTCATGTAGGATTTAAGAAACAAAACAAATGAACAAAAAGAAAGATAAACAAAACAACAGGGTCTTACATGCAGAGAACAAACTGGTGGTTGCATGGGGGGGGTGGGAAATGGGTGAAGTAGACTAAAGGGGATTAAAAGTACATTATTCATGATGAACACTGAGTAATGTATACAATTGTTGAATCATTATATTGTGCACCCAAAACTAATATAACACTGTATGTTTAGTTATACTTCAATTAGGAAAACCCCCTATACAGGCACCTGGGTGACTCAGTTGGTTGTGTCCAACTGATTCTTGATTTCAGCTCAGGTCATGATCTTACAGCAGGGCTCTGCACTGCTCACACTCTCTCTCTCTCTTTCAAAATAAATAAACTTTAAAAATAAAAAGAGAAATTTAAAAAACTCTGTAGAAAAATAAAAATAAGTAAAATATCTGTTAGCAGGACCCACCTTGCATTAAAGGGAAATTATTTTTTACATTAAAAAAATGTGGATAAATAAGGGCTGCCTGAGTGTCTCAGTCGGTTAAGCGTTCTGACTTCAGCTCACGTCACCATGTCATGGTTTGGTTCATGAGTTCGAGCCCCACTTTGGGCTCTCTGCTGTCAGTGTGGAGCCTGCTTTGAACCTCTGTCCCCCTGTCTATTTGCCCCTTTCCTGCTCACTCTTTCTCTTTCAAAAATAAGTATTCAAAAATAAATAAATAGTTGTCACATATATTAAATGTAGGGCTATATGACAAACTGCAGCACTTTGTGCTGTATACAGTGCTGCACTGTGTAGTCCCCACAGCCCCTTCCATCTCTGAGATTCTGTAAGTCTCTGCAGCGTGATCCCACAATGCTGCATAAAGACTTGCATCAGAGAAACCTCATTCATGCCTGCTTTCTCTTCAGGCCCAGAAACCCAGCAACAGCATGAGTAAGGAAAGAGAGAGACATTTCAGCTTTAAGTTTGTACTCATCAAACATTTACCATTACTCTCCTTCCACAGCATGGTCCTTAACTAAGTTTTCTTCACCTATATTCTTTTCAAATATTTTATTGTTATAAAACTGTATAAAGACCAATGTATTTATATATATAATTAGGTTATCTGAATACTTTATTGCTTTGGTCTATTGTTTGTTTTTGTTCTTGTTTTTGTTTTTGCTTTGGTCAGCATCCAGGGCAAAAAGACATGGCACTCAAGCTGAGTGATTTGCAGAGCTTTTAATAAAAAGACTAATTACAAAGGTGTAGGCAGGGTGTAGAGAAGCCAGCAATAGAATGTGCGTCTCCAAGGTAGCACACTTGGGAGCCACTGCTACCCTTAGCCTCTGAAGTATCGAGATGACAGAACCAACATAGGATACTTGGATATGTGGAGGGGAAGAGAGTGGAAAGGCTGGGAAATAAAGATCTCAATCTCTCTCTCCTCTCACTATCTGGTCTCCTGTTGGTGCCTCCCACTGAGCAAATCCTGCTAGAAATGGAGGGCTTGGAGCTCTCTCTCTCAACATTCTGCACAGCCGTAAGCAGTATGGACAGGGCACCAGAGCAGGTGGGAAAAGCTAGTGGATACATTTGCAGGTGGAAAAGGAAGATGTCCAATACATTATGTATTCCATGATTCTGAATCAAAAGAAAACTAATAAGCAGACATTGAAAAAGAGAAATGTGTAAAGTAAAAGTAAGAGTCCTCTAGACAGCCAGTTCTATCCCCAGGGGTTGAGTTTCATATGGACCCATCCAAACAAGCAAACACAAAGCATATTGCAATTTGAGCACATGATGAGATTCCCCTTTTAACACCAAATCATTATGATTTTTAGTTACATTTTAAAAGAAATTAATGGGTACATTGAGATTTATGAAAAACAGTAAGGACTTTTGGTGGACCAGAAATTAAGAAAATAAAAAATCCACATACTCTTTGAAATCCCCTCAAACATCATAGATGGATCCCTTGTCTACCTAGCCTTCAGATCTGTTCCATCCTTCTTCAATGGTGTCATTTCAGTGTCATCCCATCCATAAAGCCATTCCATACTATCTCATCTAGGGATACTCCCAGGATTTGGTCCTTATCTATGACAATGTTACTCACTACTTTCTACCTTGTTTTCAGATTATATGTGTAAGTATCAGGGCACCTGGGTGGCCCAGTCGGTTAAGCATCTGAATCCTGATTTCATCTCATGGTTCCTGAGATCAAGCCCCACTTACACTCTGCACTGATGGCATGGAGGTTGTGTGGGATCGTGTCTCTCTCTCTCTCTCAGCTCCTTACCAGCTCACGTGAGCGCTCTCTCTTTCTCTCAGAATAAATAAATGAATAAACATTAAGAAAAAGATTATAGGTGTATAATATAGATATAGATATATAGGTGTATAATATAGATATAGATATCATCTACTGATTTAAACTTTTTGAGGGGGCAATTGAAACATAATTTAAAATTTTCTCTCCCAAAGTCTAAGTGAAAAGTCTTGTCGGAGTGTTGAGGAGAAGGGAGTCATGAGCTCCGAGTTCACATCCTGGCTTGGTGTCCTTGGTGCTGTGGCCTCTTCAATGCAGAGTCACATTAGGATTCAATAATTAGGTAAAACAATTTAGGTGGAAAAAAATAGAATCACTAACAAACAAAGGAGTTTTAGATTTACAGAAAGACCAAATACAGTTACCACTTGGACAACACATGGTGAATGCATGAATTAATACATTTAGGTTTACTTAATTATGAGTTACAGAAGAAGGTCATTTCAGACTATGCCACAGTAGAAAGGTGAGCAGGCTTTTAATTCATAAGCAAGTCACAATAAAATGGCATTTCTGCAACCTGATCTATTTTCTCTACTTTTATAATTTTGCCTCAAACATCTGTATACTCACTTATCTTAACCCAAACCCATTCTCACTTGTACCATAATTTTGTCTTAGTTTTATTATTTAATTGTTTAAGTTTTATTTCTTTATTTTGAGAGAGAGAGAGAGAGTGAGCACAAAGAAGATAGGGGCAAAGAGAGAAGGAGAGAGAATTCCAAGCAGGCTCTATGTGGTCAGCACAGAGCCTGACATGGGACTTGAACTCACAAACCATGAGATCATGACCTGAGCTGAAACCAAGAGTCAGACACTTAACCGACTGAGCCACCCAGGTGCCTCTTTCTTAGTTTTTTATATCAAATTGTCCACTCCAAATTCTGAAAGTATTCCATTTCTAACCCTTGTGATCATATGAGAAAGCTCACATAAGGGAAGCCATACCTTACTGCACTGTCACCATATTCTCCTGTACATACTCTTTTCACAACTATGTTACATAACAAATTATCAATAATTGTCGAAAATACAAAAACACTTGCTCTGGTACATTTCACAGAGATCTGGTTTTCAGTTGTCTTATAATTGCTTTAGTGTTTATGGACATGTAACTTCTATTTTGTGAGGAGACACCAGTACCGTTCTGCGTTGTTCACCCTGCTTCTGCGTTGTTCTCTGCGTACCACACAATCCAAACTACAGACTTTTATTCACACATACGGGTCAACAGCACCCTTGATGTCACGACACTTGGGGATTCAATCTGACATTCCACTGTTCCAGTGCGCTGACAATGCTATGTAGGCCTCGGAATTGCTAAATGAAGATTTCACAGAAATTTCAAAGTAAGCTACAAACCAAATGAGTAGAGCAATTTAAAATACTAAATGGCTGTATTTTTTCCTCCTCCTCCTCCTCCCCCTCCTTTTCTTTTTCCTCTTTCATTATGAGCCAGGGAAACTTCAAATTTTGTCTTCCATTACACTTTGGCATGTCTGTGAAGATCACATGGTAAAAATCATAGGGTCTTCTTCTGGGTTTCTGACAACTAAACGTACTTTTTTTTTTTAAATTCACAGCACCCTTTGAGACTAAATAGCTAAACTTATTATTAACAGCAAGAAGAAGAGAATGAGATACAACAAGGACTTCTCACTTAAGGTCATAAGAAAGTTGAAAGATCATTCTTGAACTAAGACCATTGTGTTGAAGGCACCAAAACATGCATAATAAAAGGCAAATCATTTAATAGGTGGAAATCATTAAATGGACACTAACAACAACCCAATTAATTATTAGTAATCTGTCTTTTCAATAGTACAATGATTGAATTAAGAATAAAAATTGTAAGGAAGTCAAAAAGTACAAACTTCCTGTTATAAAATAATAAGTCATAAGGATGTAATTAATGTGCAGCAGGTGACTGTAATTAATAATACTATATTGCATATTTGAAAGTAGCTAGAAGAGTGGATCTTGAAACCAGTTATCATCATGAGAAAAAAAATTGTAACCCTGCATGGTGTTGGATGCTACCCAAGCTTACCATGGTGATCATGTCAAAATATATACAAATATGGAATCATTACACTGTACCTCTAACACTAATATAATCTTGAATGTCAATTAGAGTTCAATAACAAAAAAAGAAAAAGGGAGACTTGTAATATTTGTTGAAAACCTATAAAACTTTTGTTAATTTTATACTGTCTTCATAGAGTGGACGTTGAACATTCTTAATTAAAAATAGCAAATCAACAAACCTAAAGGCAATTCAGCCCAAGGATCCACTGATCTACGAAAGTCTCTTCATACCATGGCCACTGCCAGCTTCTCATTTTGAGTCACACAATACCTTTACTTTGCCCTCAAACACCACAGAAGATTTTAAAGTTTTGTTGAAATGCTGTACTACTTCCTGCCTCTGTGGCTTTCCTAAAGGCAATACAATGGCAAAGTCATAAGGTCTTTCTTGAGAACTCTATCATCCCATCAGAATATTAGGGCTTTGGGGCGCCTGGGTGGCTTAGTCGGTTAAGCGTCCGACTTTAGCTTAGGCCATGATCTCCCGGTTCGTGGGTTCGAGCCCCGCGTCGGGCTCTGTGCTGACTGCCAGCTCAGAGCCTGGAGCCTGTTTCAGTCTGTGACTCCCTCTCTCTCTGACCCTCCCCTGCTCACGCTGTTTCTCTCTCTCCTAGAAATAAATAAAACATTAAAAAAAAAAAAAGAATATTAGGGCTTTATCCTGAGGATACCAGGAGCAGCTGAGAAGGCGAAACTAAGATGTAAAACACCACTATTACAATTCAATTTAGAATGGTCAATCTGTGCATAGTTAATAGAATGTAAAAGGAAGATTGTCACCAAAGACTCCAGGTAGGACACAGTTGTCCTAACCCATGTAAGAATCATGGGAGCCTGTACTAAGGAAGTTTTTTTAGGACTAAAGAAAAATGAACAAAGTCATAATACATAGGACCCAGTGCTAACTCACGTATGGGGCGAGGTAAAAGGAATTGTAAGATCGTGGCTAAATTTCTGGCTTCAATAACCAGAACACAGGTTTCCTTCCTGTGCTAAGGAATATAGAAGTAGAAGAATGTTGGAAGTTTTACGTTATATTAGGTTACTTCTGGTAATATTTGTAGGTGGGGACTACAGGTGTCCTTCACTCAGTCTTGGTTCTAGGTTAAAAAGAAAGCAAATGCTGTCACGGACATAGGCATTTAGAGTAACAGCCCCTAATCCTTAGGGATATGTTTCAAAACCCTCAATAGATGCCTGAAACCATACAGTACGGGATCCTATAGATGGTATGTTTTTTCTCTCCATACATACCTACATATGATAAAGTTTAATATATAAATTAGGAACAGTAAAAGATTAACAACAGTGACTAATCATAAATGGAATAATTATAACAATATACTGTGATACAAGCTATATGAATGTGGTCTCTTTTCCTCTGAAAGAATCGAACAGTACTATAGGAAAAGTGCAGGTTCGTTTAATCTTAGTTTAACCTTCTCATCCTCCTTGTGATGATGTGAGATGATAAATGCCCACGTGGTAAGATGAAGTGAAATGAACGATGTAGGCTTTGTGAGGTAGCTTAGGTTGCTACTGACCTTCTGACATATGTGGGAAGGAGAATCATCTGGTTCTCGATCACGGTTGATTGAGGGTAACTGAAACTTCAGAAAGCAAAACCACAGAGGAGGGGCCACTATTGTAACAGCAATCAGACTCAAAAACAGACATTCAACCTGTTCCATAATTGTGAATAAGACAGTCTGGCTGTCCTTGTCAGGACCTCTACAACAGCTTGCATAAGAGGAGGCAAACGCACTAATGTTGTAGTGGCAGGATTTAGCGACCCATCTATTCAGAGGGAGTTGTCCCAGAATCTTCTGGTGAGTTTCTGGATTTAAACCAAGAGGACTATTCCTAAAGGTACAGACCTCTCTTTAGCCTCTTAAGAATATTTTCTAGCTTATTTGTATATCTTGAACACCACTCATTTCATAAGTAAAACCTCCTTCTTAATATCCATTATGCTAGTTAACAAAACCTCTGACCTTGTTTGGAAACAAAGATAGTTGAATCACTTGAAGCAACCATATCTTTTAAATAAATGCCAAGACTCCCCCTGGGAGTGTTTTCTAGATTAGGGCCAATTGACTACCTCTGGGGTGTGGATGAAAACTAACACACGCACATCACACTGACAATGCTGAAGTGGTTTAAGCAGATGGCAGACAACATGATGGAGGAAAAATAATGTGTTCAGTTTGGGACATGCTTACTGGTGGTGGCAAGCAAAGATAGTTGAGTAAATGTTTAATTATACAGATCTGATATGTGGAAGAAAGTTATAGCTGCGTATTCAATTTGGAAATCACTAGAGTGTACTGTGTTTTTCTATTTTTGTTCATAAAAAAAAGTAGAGCACAAAGATAGCATTTATTTATCCATTTTATCTTTTGCTTAACATTTGTTTTAAGTGTCTATTATGTGCCAGATGCTGTGTTTGGTCTAAGAATTGAAAGTCAAAGTCACAGACCCTTCTTTCAAAAAGCTCACGTTCTAGGGAGAGTATGAGTAAGTAAGTATAAGCAATACAATTTAGGGGGATTAGTATATAGTAGTCCCTTCTCATCACAATAAACAACCGTAATTGAGGACACACTCATTTCTTAGAATTTAACCCTTTAAAAATGGCAAATGATATTGGTTAAATTGTAAAGACGATTGTGAAAACCCCATTTAAGGTACATTTTAGGGTTTTAGGAAAAGTGCCTCATGAATGGGTTGGACAGGAGATAACAAATGTTACTGAGGATGTGGAGCAAAAGTATGCTGTTGGTGCACTGTTGGGGGCATTTGGAGTTGTACTGCTACAAGGGAAAATAGGATGGAGGCTCCTCAAAACATTAAAAACATAACTACCAAATAATTCAGCGATCCCACTTCTGGTTATCTATCCAAAGGCGAGGAACTCACTCTTAGGAAGGGATATCTGCATTTTTGTGTTCACTGCAGCATTATTTAAAGAGCCAAGGCATGGAAACAATCTAAGCATCCACTGGCAAATGAATAAAGAAAATATAAGATTATATAGAAAGGAAATCCTGCCATTTGCAACAATATGGGTGTATCTTGACGGCATTCTACATGGAGGCTGTAGTTAACAATACTGTGTTGTATCCATGGAAGTTATCATGAACACAGTTTTAAAGTTCTCACCATAATAACAATGAAATGGCAAATATGTGAGGGGAAGGGTATAGTAACTAACCTTATACGTGTATCAAATACATGGATTAACTAACCAATATATACATGTATCAAATCATCACATTGTATACCTTAATCTTATGCAAAATTTTATGTCAACTATATCTCAAAAAAGCTGAAGAAAAAGTGAATGGATGAAAGCTATGTATAAAGGGGAATTTGAAGAACCATAGTAACAACCTATAGCATAGATCATGGGACCTAGCTTGCAATAATTCCCCCATTTTTGCCACATAAGGGCTTCATTTCCTAAAGAAATGAACAGTTATAGATGAGCCTCCAGGTGCTATAAGAGAGCAATAGCTGGGTGAGTAATGAAATTTTTTCCACATTAAAAAATTCTAACAGAATTAATTGATCTATGGTTTAAATTAATGGGATTACGTAATGTTTATTGAGTTCCCACCAGAGGGGGAAATTGAGGTGCAAAATTTGCACTTGAAATTGAAAATAGGAAAAAAATGAATATATATATACACATACATACGCATACATACATATACATTTTCATTCCACATGTGTGTATATTTATTATATTTTTTATGGGAATGGAAGAGCCCACCTGTTTTAAGTTCTGAAAAACATCTTGAATGCCTAACAAATGTTACCAAATTTCCAAACTGTTTTGCTAATCACTGCTTCTTAATTTTATAACTTAAGTGGATGTCAAGGGTAATTTAATCCTTGTGTTTCTGATTCTTTAGCATTCGTCCCATCCAAGTGTTTCATAGGAATAATTTGAAGTCTAAAGGGACTTACAGGTCTTTTATTTAAGCACATTTAAGATGCTTTATTCACAGTTAAGCAGCATTTTGTCAGGATCAAATGAAACCCAGAAGCCTTAAATTATTTTGAAAATTTGAAGACTGAAAAACATCATCAACATTTATTTAGCACTTTTATGTCTACTCTAGTCAAAAATGCAAATATACCAAAGGGATCATAGAGCACTTAACTATTTTTTTTTAATTATACTGTCTTTTTTTATGAGAAAGCAACAAAAAGTAGGATAAACAACCATTTGAACAAACACCGAATTGGATCTTACATGGTGTGAGCTGAATGGTCCTGGTCATTGTCTAAATATGATAAGTGAAAATAGTTATCCTGGAGTCTAAGATTATCTGATCCTTAACTAGTTACTCCTCCCTGAATGGTCCATAGGTAAGACATATGTAGGAGAACTGTTATGGCAAAAGACCAGTCTATTTGACTATTAAGAACTTTGATTCCCAAGTCTAACACAAAATTCTATGATCCACGTTGAATCCTATAAACGTTGCTTTTAGCCCAAGGAAACAGTTTTGTACTATATGGGCTCTGGGTCAAATTTGTTATGTTTGCATTTTTGTTCTACCATTTATTAACTACCGGACCTTAAGTGAGATACATAATATCTTAAAGCCCTTGGGTTCTTTAGCTGTAACATTAGGATAATCACAGTTCCTACTTATCACAGTATCTGTAATTTATCTTAAAATATTTTAGTATAGGCACAGTTAATACTACATTCAGGAATGATACACACCAGGACCCATACTGAAAAGAAGCTAATTGAATTCTTCTGTTGTTGATAGCTCAATCAACATAATATACTTTAATTAGCATGGTGAATGTCAGAAATAAGTTGTTATCTGTAAGATCAGTTACTTGGTAATTAGCATGACAAATGTTAGGAATGTGCTTTATGAAGAAAAATTAATGTTTCAGGATACATGGATTGACTTAAATATTTTAAAAACCACTACCAATGCACTCCATCTTTGGGTAAACAAGACAGAAGAATCTAAGGAGTTCAGTAGTTTTTGCCTTTGGTATAGTGTACATGTGATTTCTGGGTTTGTTTGTATGTTTGTTTGTTTTTTGAGGGGAAGTCTTTAATTGATGCCAACTTAGTGTTAATGAAACTCTGCCTTTATATCATTATCTGCCTTAAACAGCCTATTTCTTCATGTTGGAGGTGGGACTAACTAAAAAGACAGACCTGAGGTTCATCAAAATTACAGAATAGGCCATATGAACTGTTCTGTATCTGCTTGCTAATAATACTTGTTTAATTAATGATTTTATTATGTGGCAGAATTTGATGTGAGATTTGCTTATGTTAGAGAGGTTGTGTGCTAACTCACACATCTCAAATTGCTGCTATGGACATTATGGACCGCACAGAATAAAAGAGTTATTTTGCATTACCTACTTGGCTTATTAAAGTCATAAGGCAACCTTGTATGATAGGTGTAAGAAATAAGGAAGGGATCCATACTGTTTGGGACAGTTCCTGATGCAGAGTCAGAGCTCATAAAATGGTTGCTACTATGCGGGCTAAAGTGATCCAGAACCAAAGTAAGCCATATGACTTCTACTTCTTCCACTACCTGCCCAAGTGTCAGATTTTATCACTAACTGCAGAGAAAGCCTTTTCTTATTCAGAGAGAACAAGAGAGTTTTTGCCTACACGTAGGCAAAGATGGTTCCAGCAGCCCATCCCGCACCTTCTCAGGCCAAGCAAAGCTGCAGCCCGTGGGCTTGTCTTAACTAGTAATGCATTTGGAAGGCACCATAGTCTCAGGGATAGAAAAGGTAATAACCAGGGAGAGGTTGTATTTCTCTAGCTCTGAAAAATTAAGAAGCCCTTATAGGTCCTATAACATGCTCAGTAAATTCCTGAACCCCTGGGACTATGGTTTCATAAGACATTGTGGAATTTAACTGATTGAACTTGTTTTCTCGAAAGAGAAGGAGAGTGTGGGTGTGGGGGAGAGGACTTTCTTTTCCAAAACAAAAAAAGGGCACTGAGAAGATCTACATGCTTTATACTCCAAGTTGTGGTTTGAGTGATGTGATGCACAAATTATATATAATTTATATATATAATGCATATACACGTATACATAATATACACACATATACATACATATTATGAATATATGTACATATATATCACATAAAATATATGGATATATGGAAAGATAGACAACTGGAGTGTGATTGTTTAATTTTTGGTATTTGAAGTGTTTTAGTTCTCTAAAAATTTTTTTAATGTTTATTTTTAGTGGGGGAAGGGGCAGACAGAGAGGGAGACACAGAACTTGAAATAGGCTCCAGTCTCTGCACTGTCAGCACAGAGCCTGACGCAGGGCTCTAAATCACCAACTGTGAGATCATGACCTGAGCTGAAGTCAGATGCTTAACTGAGCCACCCAGGTGCCCCTGAAGTATTTTACTTATTTATGCAAGCAACTGTACCTATCCTATATATTCCTATATATATATGTATATATACACATACATATATATACATATATACACATATATACACATATATATACATATATACATATACATACATACACATATACACATATATATAAAATTAAAATGTTGGCAACAAGTCCGCAAATAAAATTAGGGTTTTTTGTATTGTGAGTCTTTTCTTACTTTTTTTTTAATATGCATTCTCCTGAGGAGACCAAATTAAAGCCTGAGTAAGTTTGCATGAATGAATCCTTTGTCAAAAATCACATCTCTTCTTATAAAACTAGTACCACTTAATACGTTGTTGAGTTGACAGTGAACTGGGAGTCAGGTGGTAAGCACAGAATATCACAGAAAATGGATGCAGTGGTGCCTGGGTGGCTCAGATGGTTAAGTGTCAGACTCTTGATTTTGTCTCAAGTCTTGATCTCATGGTTGATGAGTTTGAGCTCCACATTGGGCTCTGCACTGACAGTAAGGAGCCTGCTTGGGATTCTCTCACTGCCCCTTCCCTGTTTATGGTCTCTCTCTCTCTCTCTCAAAAATAAATAAATTTAAAAAACATTAAAAAAAAAAAAGAAAAGGGATGCAATCTGTATCAAATGAAGGAAACTTCCCACCAGTCAAATCTGGCCCAGTATGTAGGAGCTGTCTAGGGCAATTGGGAAACATATGATAGGCTCAGCTTGTATTCATTTTTAAAGTTTAACCCTGAGTCATTTTACCTAAATCAAGAAGCTATTTTTGGAGTCAGATCATGTATGCTTTTCATAAGCAGCAGAGGTACTGGGTATCTGTTCCAACTCAGATTTTGGAAGCAGTTATTCTTCTCGAAAGTTATTTTTTTCCTGTGGCATTTCATGGAAAACACTTGCTGTAGCCAACAAGTTATGGATATATTTTCTTAGGCTGAAAAGATTCTTATTATGAATAAGCTAATTGAAGCCATGGGAAAAAGTGCAATTAAAGAATTTTTGGTTTATAATACAATCAAGTAGTTGGAAAGAATCTTGAGAAGTCATCGAATTCAACTCTTGTATTGAGACCAAAGGACACCCTCAACCAGCCCTCCCCTCCAACAAATGGCTATCTGTCCTGTTTTTGACACAGTTTAGGTAGTATAATATAAGCCTGCTAGGTAAATCCTGCCCTCCAGTATATCTTAGGATTGTGAAGTTATTTGAATATCTTTTGTTGCAAATTAAACTAAAACCACCATAAAATATAAGCCATTTTATTATATTTTGTATTATCATTGGTGGTCAGATCCTGGGGCCTCCATATATCTTCTAGTGTACTATCTTTTATTTTCCATTGTTTCCATTTCTGTCTTGTATAAATAGGAATTTGGGGTTGCTACCAGCAACAGAGACACATCTGACTGAGTGCCACAATGGGCTGTCTTTGTAATGTTCACCATGGCTAGGCTGAGTTAACACTTCCCAGAATGCCCATTAATGGTCTGTTTCATTAGGGTCAGAGACAAAAAAGATTCTCTCCAGAGCTGGGGAAAGGAAGGAAGGAAGCAACCATTCTGTAGCATACATACATTGTTGCTGATTTGCTGACTTGTCTTCTTGGTGAGAAATAGCAGCTTGTTCAACAATTGCTCTCCCTTACCTCTGGATCTTCTGAAGTCCTCTGACTTCTGAACCAGTGTGTTGGGGTGCATGGTCAATCCCCAGAGGAAGGGCTCTGGCTTTATAAGGTCAGTGGTGATAAGAGTGGACACAGGCCTTGGTTGATCCTTGGGAATTTCTAACTTCCTCATGGGGTACCAGTCTGTTGGTGATCTTCTCTTCCGGACTGTCTGCCCCGAGAACTTTGGGCTCTAACATGAGATGCAGAGACAGTCTTGTGGCAGCTTCTTAACCAGCTGCCATAATTAGGTAAGCAAATACCTAGTAATAAATTCCTTAATATATCCCTACATATTCTATTTATTCTGCTTCTCTAATTGACCCCTGACTGCTACATGCAGGAAACGGAACTAGAAATAAGGAAATAGGATCAGTAATTGAGACTGGCCCTTGTTTCTGTCCTTCCTTAGTCTAACTTCCAGTTTCCCTTTCTCTTTATACTGTGCATGTCTGCAAACATGTTGGAAAAAATGTCACTGCGAGGTAGTAGAACCACATACATATTCAACTACCTGAAGAGACATGAATTCCCTTATTCAGTAACTATCTTCCTCTCGTGACAGATTCTAAATTCTCAGGAAACAGACTCTGTAGAACTCATGTGAGTCATATACTCTAGCTTGAGCAATCTGCTGTTTCTGGGAAGCTGACTAAATGGAAGGAATTGGGCTATGTACTGGTGCCCACCTCCAGTCCAAATAACTGTGTCAAGTGCAGCAAGGTTTGGTTGAACAGAATGACTACTGGGATTCCAATGGCATTTTCACGTGGACAGGAGAAATTAAGGAGCAAGCTGTCCATGTTTCCCAGGACTCTTGGTTATCAGAACATTCTGATAGGGTCATGCTGGTTATTTCTTGCTGGTGCTTATGCCATGTAAGTTGTTAAACATTTTCAATATTACCCCTGCCCACAGATTTAACTTAAAATACTCATTCATTTATGCAAAAAGTATTCTCAGGGTTTGTAATAGGCATAAGCACAATACTGCTGTCAGGGAAAACAAAGTTGAGTTAGAAGGCAAGGTTGTAGGCTAAGAGTGCCTAATTTACTAGGAGGGATAGACACTTCTAACTGCACGTGAAGGAAGCATTAGATTCAGAATCAAACATGTTAGGTTTCTTCTTTGCTTTTTCATTTACTATCTTTTTGACCAGGTAATTTTATGGTGTGGTAGTTTTGTAAGGAAATATACTACCATGTCCTACATTCATTAGGACAATCTATATGACCTTGGATCAATTATTTAATCTTCTCAGGATAATTTTTATGTCTAAAACATAGAGATAAGATTGTTGTGAAAATCAAACAAGATACTTTATGAAAGAATGTAGCATAACAGTGGGACCTTTCCTTTCATAGTAAAACCTTGGTTTGTGAGCATAATTCATTCCAGAACATGCTTGTAATCCAAAGCACTTGTATATCAAAGCGCATTTCCCCATAAGAAATAATGGAAACTCAGATGAGTCATTCCACAAACCAGAAACATTCACATAAAAATTATTACAATACTGTAATACAATACAAAATAATAAAGAATATACAACATATAAAGAAAAATAAAGTAGCCTGCATTTATGTTTGAAAAAACCTTTGTGGCTTTGTGAATGAGACAAGAGAGAGGAGGATTATTGTGATGAACGACTTTCACTATCACTAATAGAATCACTGCTCTCCATTGGCTCAATGGAATCTTTTTATTTTCATGCAACGCCAACAAGGAATCTGTCCAATGACCTAAAATGAAGTAAAGTATTCCCAATCTTACTCTTGTATGGAAAAGCAAAAGACTGTCCATAGGTGCTCTGAAGTGACAAAAAATACACTAGTGCCAGTTGTGAGCACCTTCCAACGTTCTGAAAAATTATTGATTTCTGCCAAACACTGTGGCCTGACCCAAGCATCTGAACATGGGAGATGATCATCCACGATCCCACAGTGGGTGCAGTGGGGTTAGGGAAGAGGGAGAAAAACCACTGGCTCAGGTGTGATCATGTACTACTTGTATTGTAGGGCATCGCTTGTTTATCAAGTTAAAATTTATTAGAAATGTTTGCTTGTCTTGCAGAACACTTGCAGAACAAGTTACTCACAATCTAAGGTTTAACTGTATTTTCATTTCTTGGAGCCTTTTGTTTTTAATCTTACTTGATTTTTTAAAAATGACGAATGCCATTTTTTTTCAAATTTCTTTCAGCAGTTAGAAGTATAATTATAATTTTTAAATTTGGCCATTCATTTGATCAATCGAGTAAATAGATTTTTCAACATAAATCATTTTTATATCTGTAGACTTAATCCTGTTTGGTATTTTATTATTCTCCTGGATTTAGTTAACCAGAAATGTATTTAAGATTTTTAAAAAATCTGTATGTAGTGGGTATATCTTGATGCACAAACTCAACTGTGAAAAAAAATCACAGATTTTATTACCTTTAAATCAATTTAATTCCACCTTCAAGCACGCATGCCCCTAGCTTGGCAGGAAATTCAATGTCGGTTATTCTTTTGAGTTTCGTTTCTATTTTGAGGGGAGTATAAAGTTTCTAGGGTCTCTCAAAGTACCAAGGCATTGGAGAAAATCCCTTGTCCTTGGTGATCTCTGCTCTTCTCTTGCTCCCCAGATACCTATCACTCAGTTCTAGATCCCTAAGTGGTCATTTTCTTCACAGATTTTATTGCTTCTTAGACCAGGCCAGAGCAGAGCTCAGGGCCCTGATGTTTTAGGGACTTCTAAATCTCTCTTTTCTCCCCAGGTGAAGGGAATATCTTTTCTTACCTCTGATTAAAAGTTGATCACCATGAAAATACCCTAATGTCTTCAATGAAGTGGTTTTTTGTTTTTGTTTTTGTTTTGTTTTTGTTTGTTTTTTTTGGTTTGTTTTTGCAAAAATGGAGAGAGAATCATTCAGAAACCCTCGAGGTAACAAATTACAAATCATAACAGCTAGGGACTGGGTGGAGCTGAGTGGATGCAGAGAACAGCAACATAATTTGATAACATGAATTGTGACACTTTCCACCTCTTCCATATTTGGGAACAGTTTAAACAGCACAAAAATATTAGCTCTTTCTCAGGGTTTGGAAGGATTTCTTGCTGAAATCATCTGAGCTTCATGCATTTCCAAAGTATCGCTCTTTTTATGAGGATCTCAATTCACTATATGGTGATGGGTCTGCTCGGATTTTCTACTTTGTCCTGAGTCCATTTTGGTAATCTGAATTTTTCTTGAATAATTATTCATTTCATTGGGATGGCATGTGTAGCACAGAATTACGCATAGTATAGTAATTTTAAAATCTTACATGTTTCTGGGGTTGTATGTTTTTCTAATTTTTAAATAATAATGTTTTCACTTTTCACTTGATCAGCTTACTTAGAAGGTTTGGGTGTGTTGATGTTATTTTTCAAAGTCTCTGCTCTTGGATTTTTAAAAAGTTAATTCTAATTTAATTTTTCTATTTATAAATTTCTGCCTCTTCTTTTATCCTTTCAATAGATTTGTTTTCTTTTTCTAACTTCTTGAAAACTTCTTGTGTTGAGGCTTAATTCATTTGTTTCCAACCATCTTGTTTGATAAGGCATGGATGCAATGTTGTGCATATGCCTCTGATCCTGCTAGTGATCGTATCTTAGATTCAATGTGGCTTTATCACTTGTAATTTTGGGGGTAATGACAGTTTTGCATTTTATACTTTAGGAGAATATTTAAAATTTTTACATCATTTGGTACATTTAATTGTTTTATACATACACATACACACATTTTTCTCTATTTTTATTGAATTGCAATAAAACAATAGCCATAAAATCTGCAAACATATTCTCTGAAGTTTCAGTTTTAAAGAGTTTGTATGATCTCATACTTTTAATATTAAGAGTGTATTTTAATCTTCACTTTCTCTTTCCTAAAGAACATATAACAGTGAAGTTAAGAGCTCAAAACTAGCTCTAGAACTTTCTCATACGGACTGCACTGACTGTTCTCCCCATGGCTCCTTTTTTCCTTCAGAAACTTCAGTGCTGATTACTGATTAGTCTTTTATGCTCTGGAAGAATTCAGGTCTCTCATTAAACACTCTCATGAAACACTTACCTTTACTTCTCTTTATACTTCCTTGGCTTATTCTTGAGACATTTTATTAGCTATTCTTTCCCTGTGTGTCCCTTTATTATAGTTTTCACCAGAATTTTTATCATTGGTTCACTGTGTCTCTTTCTTCAAATTACATTGTTTTGGGCAAGCTCTTTTATTTCTATAATATCAAATAAATTTATTTTACACTTTCTTATCAGTAGCTTACTGTCTCCTAAACAATATCACCAGAACATTATGTTGTGTTCTTGAAATTAATATAGTATCAAACATAAGCTAATAATAAAAAAAAATGATTTCTCTCACATGGAGTTAAAATATTCGTAAAGGCTTCAACCATAAGTATGTAAAAAGTTTCTTCATTACTATCAGATAACCTATACTAAAGAAATAGAATGTCTTTCACACAATAAGTAAAGTAATAATAAATAAAAAAGATGGACTTGAATTAATTTAGATGTGTTACCATTGATTCTCTATTATACCTCTGTAGGTTTCTCAGGCCAATTTCTTTCCATTAATTCATATTATCCTTATTAAAATTAAGTTATTCTGTTACAGAGAATTCCAGAATTGTTTGAAGATATGTTATAGATTATTAACGAAAGATATAAATAAATACTGCCAAGACTTCAAATCAGCCTCTGTAAAATATTGACTTATCTTTCCTATCTCCAAGTCAACGGAGGGGAAAATTTTGTGAACATTATTCACCAACAAGCTATGCATCAGCTTAATGGGTATATGATATCCAAATCAGATTGCCCTCACTAATTAGTATGTATTGCCTAACATACAGTATTCTATTACAAAATAAAATATCTTATTAAAATCAAAGTGGGGTGCCTGGGTGGTTTAGATGGTTAAGCATCCAGCTCCTGATTCTGGCTCAAGTCATGATCTCATGGTTCATGGAATCAAGCCCTGCATCAGATCAGGCTCTGCAACAACAGTGCAGGAAGGCCCGTCTCCTGCTGCCCGTCTCCTGCTTGTGCGCATGCTCTCTCAATAAACAAAAAAGCTTAAAAAAATAAATAAAATCAAGGTAATTTAAATCTTTTTTTTCCTAAATCTTTCATGCCTATCAATCTTCAGTGCAATTAAATTAGATTACAAAAGTATTCTTTATCAAGTTACACTCATATTTATCTAGTTTGAGGTTCCTTTTGGTGTTCGCAAAATTATTTATTTATTTTTTAATTTTTTGTATTTATTTCTAGGAGAGAGAGAGAGAGACAGCGTGAGCAGGGGAGGGTCAGAGCGAGAGGGAGTCACAGACTGCAACAGGCTCCAGGCTCTGAGCTGGCAGTCAGCACAGGGCCCGATGCGGGGCTCGAACCCACGAACCGCGAGATCATGACATAAGCGAAAGTCGGACGCTTAACCGACTAAGCCACCCAGGTGCCCCGCAAAATTACTTTAAAAGGCAGTATAATCTGGATGCTCTTTGGACTTTAGATCTCCATTTTCAAATGAATAAAAGTAAAATAGGCATTTAAACTAAGTAAATAAATGATATTAACTGTGTTGATGTGGTTAATTGATGGATTAAGTATAGGACAAACATGAATTACTCTTGAAAATAAATTATTTTTTACTTCCAGCTTCTCTTCTCAACCTCTTCACCTTCTGGTCAAACAAGTTGACAGTTACATTTCATATTTGACAACTTGGAAAAAGCTGCATTAAAGAAAACTTCTCCAGGTCTGGTGAGAACTTTGATAATAGTCTATTACGATAAATATACGACCATTGCAACTATAGAGTCAGAGATAATGGCAGCTTTTATTTTAACCTGGCAAATCTGTTCATTAAAAACATTTTATTATGTGTTTCTTTGCTTTCTTGTCAAATGACCAACTTTCTGTTTACTATTACCAACTTCAATCAAGTTGAGATATCCAAACCAGGAAATTCCTTCCCCTTTTCTTTGACTTTACTTTGAAAATCATGTTTAAGTTCTCACTTCCATTATGTAATTGTGGGTCACATAGAAATGATAGCAGAAGCCAGTCTTAGTTCAAATTGTCCAAAAAGGAAAATGATTTTCAAGCAAAAATTTCAAGGAGAGAACATTCTGATTTTGCAAACATTAATTAATGGCTTGTTTTTGTTTGCATTTTGCCTTTATTACTTATTTTCCATAGATAGTTGCTGGCTGAGGCTGGGGGAAGAGGCTTATTTATCCAGTCCCAATGAGGTCACTCAGTGAGTAGATTCAGTAAGTGAGATCCTGAAAGAGAATAAGATCAGGAACCAGAAAAATATTCCATCAAAAAAGATAGAGTGGTTGTTTTCAGTGTTCATTTCTATTACAATATACTTAAAGGAGCAACATTCACAAAAGATTTTTAGGACAGTGAAAATACTCTGTATGATATCACAATAATGGATACCTGTTAATATTCATTTGTCCGTACAGTCCGTTAGACTGTACAACACCAAGAGTGAACCTTAAAGTACACGATTGACTTTAGGTTATTATGATGTAACAAACATACCACTCTGGTGGTAGATGTTGATACTAGGGGAAGCTATACATGTATGGTAGTAGGAAATATAAGGAGACTCTCTTTATCTTCCACTCAATTTTGCTGTGAATCCTAAACTGCTCTTAAAAAAGAGTCTTAAAAATATATAAATGATAAATTAAAAAAAAGAAACTTGTTAGAGCTTGGAAACCTGGGATGATAGCATTGTGGTACTCAGCAGACTATTTAGCCCTCAGCACATGGTTAAGCTATTCTATTGGTGCATCCATGGGACTGTCCCTCCCAGTATTCAGATACTTATGTAAGTAGCCCCCTCCCACATTGCATCTGGGTCAAGAGGGCTTTAGCATGTGTGATGCAACAGTCTTGATACACACTTACACAACAAGGCTTTTCTGACTGGAACATTCTTTCATAGAACCCAGCCACCATGTTTAAAGTTGTCTAAATTATTTTTCAGGAGAAAAAGGCCCTAAGAGTTTCTTCAAGATAAAAACAGCACATGAGAGGGAGCTCACAGGAAAGAAGACTGGGTGTCCCTGGTGAGCTCCCAAATTCATGAGTAACCCCTCCCAACATATATGAAGGAGAGGAAACTCCCAGTCAACCCACAAACATTTGAGAAATAAATACTTTAAGCCACTGAGTTTTGATGTGATATGCTACCCAGCAATAATTAACTGATATACTGTCTATTCAGTTTCATCTCTTTTTATTGTAACCTCATAAAAATGTCACTCTGCATACTATGAGTCCCTAAACTTTCTTCCCCTGATCTTTTATCTTTGATTCTCCAAATTTCCCTCCCCTGCATCTCAATCTTTAGTAATTCTAAATTGTTCTTTCCCTGTTTTTTTCTAGTTTTGCTTTGTACCTTGACCCTAACATTTCATCTGTTGCGAGTTGGAGTGGGGCATGTACATAGAATCCGTAGAGGGTGATGTTAGATTTATCTGGAGTGTTTCATCAACATTCTGAGAAGTTTGGTTAAGTGTTCCTGTTTTCTCACTCTATCTATTCACATGAAATGATTTGTTTAGTAAGACATTGACCCTTAATGAAATGGGCATCAGCTCCTTGAATATATCAGGGATAAAAGCCAAAACCAATTATTCTGTCCACTTTGATTGAATATTTTGTTCTCAATTTGATTTTCTTTCTAGACCTTGCTTACTAGTCTGCCGACCTAGTCATCTCACAGCATTAGAAAAATAATCACCTTCTCTCGGCCTCAGCCAGCAACTATCTATGGGATTAAATAATAAAAACAAAACACAAATAAAAATAAGGCATTAATTGTTATTTCCAGAATCTGAATCTTCTCTGATTGAAATGTTTGCTCTAACAACTGTCAACCACTGATCTTTTATTGTTTCCACAGTTTTGCCTTTTCCAGAATGTGATATAGTTGGAATCATATAGTATGTAGCCTTTTCAGATTCTTTCACTTAGTACTATGCCTTTAAGTTTCTTCTACTTTCTTTTTCATTGATTGTTTGCTCATTTTTTTTAGTGATGAATAACATTCCATTGTCTGGATGTGCCATACTTTGTTTATCCATTCACCTCCTGAAGGACATATTGGTTACTTCCAAATTTTGGTGATTATGAATAAAGCTGCTATCGACATCCATGTGTAGTTTTTGTGTGGTCTTAAGTTTTCAAATACTTTGGATAGATACCAATGAATGTGATCATTGTGGGACCAAAAAGTAAAAATATATTTAGTTTTCTAAGAAACTGCCAAACTGTTTTCCAAAGTGGCTTTATCATTTTGCATTCCCACTGGGAACGTATGAGCATTACTGTTGTTTATAGTCTTGTCAGTACTTGGTGTTGTCAATGTTCTGGATTTGGGCTATTTCTATAGGTTTGTACTGGTATCTTATTGCCCTTTTAATTTATTTTTTTCCCCGATGACACATAATGTGGATTATCTTTTCATATGTTTCTCTTCCATTTGCATATCTTATTTGGTGAAGTGTCTGTTAAGGTCTTGGGCTCATTTTTAATCTGTTTGTTTTTCTTATTGTTGAGTTGTAAGAGTTCTTTGTATATTTTGTATAAAAACCTTTATTCAGATATGTCTTTGCAAATATTTTCTCTTGGACGGTAGCTTATTTTATCATTCTCTTGACAATATCTTTCTCAGAACAGAAAATTTCATTAATGAAGTGTTATGTCAATTATTTCTTTATGGATCATGCCTTCAGTGTGGCATCTAACAGGTCATTGCCATACTCAGTCATCAGTGTTTTTCCTATGCTATCTTCTAGGAAGTTTATAGTTTTGTACTTTCTATTTAAATCTATGATACATTTTAAGTTAATTTTTCTAAGAGATGCATATTCTATGATTTGGATTTATTCATCAGAGTTTTGTACTTTTCCTTTTTTAGATCCTGCACATATTGTTAGATTTATAATTAACTATTTCATTTTGGAGGGTGTTCATGTAAATGACCGTATTTTTAATGATATTGGAAAGTAATTGACTTCTGTATTTTAACCTTACCTCCTACAATGCTGTTAATTTGCCTGTTAGTTTAAAGAGGATATTTTTGGTCAGTTTTTTTTAGGATTTTCTGCAAAGAGGATCATATCATTTGCAAACAAAAGCATTTATTTCTTCCTTCCCAATCTGTATGCCTTTTATTTTATTTTCTTGTTTTATTACATTAGCTAGACCTTCTAGTACAACGTTGAAAAGGAATGAAAGAGGAGACAACTTTCCTTATACTTGATCTTAATGGGAAGGCTTCAAGTTTGTCACCACTAAGTGTGATGTTAGATGTGGGGTTTTTTGTATATAATCTTTATCAAGTTCAAGAGGTTTAGCATCATGAATATGTGTTGGATTTTGTCAAATACTTTTTCTGCGTCTACTGATACGTTCATGTGAGTTTTATTTTTTAGCCTCTTGATGTGATGGATTATATTAATTGGTTTTCACATATAGAACCACACTTGCATACCTGGGATAAATCCCACTTGTTACTGGTATATAATTGTTTTTATATTGTTGGCTTCAATTTGCTGATATTATCTGTGAATTTTTGCATGTATTTCATGAGAAATATTGGTTTGTATTTTTCTTTTCTTATAAATCTTTGAATGGTCTTGGCATAGTGTAATGCTGGCCTCATAAAATGAATTAGGAAGGATTCCCTCCATTTTTTTCCTCCGCAAGAGGTTTTAGAAACTTTGAATAATTTCTTTCTTATATGTTTGGTAGAATTCACCAGTAAGCCCATCTAAGTCTACTGCTTTCTGGCTTAGAAGGTTATTAATATGGATTCTATCTCTTTAACAGATGCAGGCCTATTCAGATTGTCTTTCTTCTGTGAGTTTTGGCAAATAATACATTTCAAGGAACTGATCTGTTTCTTTTAGGTTATCAAATTGGCAAGCAGAGAGTTGTTAATAATATTTTATTATCCTTGGGGCGCCTGGGTGGCTTAGTCGGTTAAGCGTCCGACTTTCGCTTAGGTCATGATCTCGCGGTTCGTGGGTTCGAGCCCCGCGTCGGGCTCTGTGCTGACTGCCAGCTTAGAGCCTGGAGCCTGTTTCAGTCTATGACTCCCTCTCTCTCTGACCCTCCCCTGCTCACGCTCTCTCTCTCCCCTAGAAATAAATAAAAATATTAAAAAAATTAATATTTTATTATCCTTATAATGTCCATAGGATATGCAATGATACCCTCTCTTTCATTTCTGATACCAGTGATTGCAGCCTCCTTTTTGTTATTTAGCTTGCCTAGAGGCTTATCAATTTTATGGATCTTTTCAAGAAAGTAGCTTTCATTCTAATTGATTTTCCAGGATGTTTTTTTATTTAGGAAATATTGCTGTCATCTTTTTATTGAGTATAATTCATCTGCATTCTGTTCCACTCACCTTCTTATGACTGAGATGACAATAAAATGCAGGAAATGGGCCTCCATATTACAGCTGATTCTTTCTCACATCCATAAAGAATCTAAATGTTTTCCTGGTCACAATACATTTATTTACATGGAGCAGCACAAACAGATGTTCTTCAACATTTACCAATGTTGGTAAAATTTCTGCCTCAACATAAATCTTGTTGGAGCATGGAGTTCATTGTCCTAAAAAATGCTATTGTAAACATGGGTTAGTTGGTTAGGTTTTGCAATAGGTGCTTCTATGGACTGAATGTTTGCTTCCTCAAAAACTAAAAAGATAAAACCTGTTCTCCCATGTGATGGTATTTAGAGCTGGGGCCTTTGGCAGGTGATTAAGTCATTTAAGGTGGAACTCTAATGAATAGAATTAGTATCATTATGAAAGAGACCTCAGATAGCTCTCTTGTTCTCCTTAGGCCACATGAAGACACTGTGAGATGGTCATTTATGAATCAGGAAGTGGGCTCTCATCAGACACCAAATCTTCTAGCATCTTGATGTTGGATTTCTCAGTCTCCAGAACAGTAAGAAATAAATGTTTGTTGTTTAAGCTACCTAGTTATAGCATTTTGTTACAGCAGCCCAAATGGACTAAGACAGGTACCATGAAAAAGTTGTTTTGTTTATTGTTTTTTTGTTTTTTTTAAATTCTTATTCATAGGGATACCTGGGTGGCTCAGTTGATTAAGTGTCCAACTCTTGATTTCAGCTCAGGTTATGATCTTAACAGTTCATGAGTTTGAGCCCTGCTTCAAGCTCTGGGCTGACAGTGTGGAGCCTGCATGGGAGTCTCTCTCCCCCTCTCTCTTTGCCCCTCCTCTGCTCTCTTCTCTCTCTCTCTCTCAAAAAGTAAATAAGCTAAAAAATTTTTAGAAAGTAAGTCTTATTCATAAATATCTAACTAACCTACAGAGAAAAACTTCTAATTGCTCTTATTATGCTTCCTAGTCATACATGATTTATTTTTACTTTTTTTGCAGTTTTTAAAAAGAGTTTATTTATTTATTTTGTGAGAGAGAGAGAGAGAGCAAGGGAGGAGCAGAGACAGAAGAAGAGAGCATGCCAACCAGACTCTGCACTGTCAGCACAGAGCCTAATGCAGGGTTCGAACTAACAAACTGTGAGATCATTATCTGAGCCAAAATCGGATGCTTACCTGACTGAGCCACCCAGGTGACTCTTGCAGCAGATTTTTAATGTTACAAACATTCCATCTCATAATTTAATATGTATCTAGCGCTTAATGTTTTCAATATGCTTGGCAGACATTGCTAGCTATTCCTTTGAACAAGACTATGAAATGAGTTACTACTGAGTTGAGAACATCATCTTTTAGATAAAGGAGATGAGGTTTAAGAGATTGCCCAAGGCATGTAATATAATAATGACAGAGCTGAGATTAGGATTCTCAGCTTTCAGTGTCTCTGCTTTCATATAATCAGTTGGATCTGAGCTGAATGTCTCTTTAAATGAAGAAAAAGTTTCAAAGAAAGGGCATGTGACTCTAGCCTGAGGAATGGCAATTTAACAATTTAGTGACTGTGATTTTAAGAATACATTTATCTTCCACTGTGATGTGGATTTCTTTTATCACTCCTTATAATTTCTTTTGTGATCATCTTAGGAAGAAGTGATCTAATGTTAGATATAATAGTTGTAAGTAGCTTAATATTTAAAAGAGACTGTCCCTTGTAGGTAAAAACTGAGTGAAAGGAGGAAGCATTTAAAAAGATGGTAGATTTGGGACAACACGGTGGCTCAATTGGTTAGGCGTCTGACTTTGGCTCAGGTCATGATCTCATGGTTTGTGGGTTCAAGCCCCATGTCTGGCTCTGTGCTGACAGCTGGCTCAGACACTAGAGCCTGTCTCAGAATCTGTATCTCCCTCTCTCTGACCCTCCCCTGCTCATGCTGTCTCTCTCTCAGAAATAAACAAAAATATTAAAAAAAAAAAAAAGAAAGAAATGATGGTAGATTTAATAAAGACCTACTTCTCACTTTAATTTTTGTTAGTGGCAAACATCTTTTCCCCAAAGAAATTACATATTGTCCAGCTAGAGTATGTTATAAAGTACATATCCAGCCATCATTACTAATATATATTTGGCTATATATCGAACCCATTAAAATAGTGTCAATTTACTACATTAATTTCTACTTGTTTGGGGGAGATGTATAAATCATACTATCAAAGAAAATAGTATACTACTAGCATCTGTACTTTTATTTTTACTAGTCCTTTGTTTATTTTCATTGATTCATTTTCATAATGTGATCTAAATTAATTAGCTGCAACAAAACTTCAAATAATTCAAAGAGGCACTTTAGGAAAATTGCATTTTTCCCCAAAATTGTCTATACCATAAGTTTGTTATGATGAATAATAGTGAGGCAGCTGTTTGAGTTGATTTATTGTTCTTACATAAAAAATTCATATTATAATTTTTAGCAGAAATGAGGCTATTTATAGTAATTACCTTTTTCAAAAGCATTACTGCAGAAATGCTAGGGAATACGCAGGAGTCCTCATTATTCTGAGCCTTAAAAGATAACATGTACTATAGGATCAAGAGGAAATAAGAATCAAAGCTACACTATTCAATCCAGCTTCATGTAACTGTTATAAATATGTTGAATCCAGCACATTTTTTATATTTTTGTTTTTACTGTGATTTTTGACTCAAAGCAGTTTTTGAAACATGTTGATTTTCTTAGTGTACTTCCACTCACTGTTTTGTTTTCAATTTTGCTCATTAAAAAAATCAGTTGAAAATAATTTCCTTGGTGTGCTGGTTTTTATCTGTTTGCTCTCCCCCTCACTCCACTCCATTCCCCTATCTGAACCACATGCTCACCAGATTTCTCTTCTCTGCTGGTCTCTTGCATTGCTCTCTGCTCTGGAAAATTGACTTCTATAGACTTCATCACTTGATTCCTTAGCCCCTTGAATTCCAGATGTATTTGGCCAAGAGGGCATAGTATGAACTGTAAGAGGTTAACATAGTTAGTTTCCATTCCCCTCCTGCTCTAACACCTCATTTCCCCTGTGCCCTGGGCCCTGGGAGTGTCTGTATCCTTCAGCCACATTGCTTGCTGGCTTGGCCCCTCTTCCACGGAATCACTGCTTACTGAGTGCTAATTGTGTAATAAACGCTTCCCCTTTGGCCCTAAAGATAGTAATGACTTCCCATTGTTACCACTATCTAGACACTTCCTCATCTCTGATGGGTTTTGTTATGTTTGCCCACCTCTCTGGGAACATTCCTTTCATTAAATTTCACATAAAACCTTTTGAATGGACCATCTGGTTTCCTTGGGACACTGAGTGACATAATTTGTTTATATAAAAATGAACGTATCTTCAACAGAGAGAAAAAAAAGAAAAACACTTCTATTATATCTTCCTATTTAGGAATGTTTTTCATACCTTATGTTCTTCATATTCCTCAAATATGTCAATCTATGGGCCTGGAAGAGAGGGATCTGGAGGAATAAACACCACAGTGACATATTCCCTCTGCTTTCTGAATTTATTAATACGGTCTCGTACATAGGGGTGCCTAGGTAGCTCAGTTGGTTAAGCATCGATTTTGGCTCAGGTCATGACCTCCTAGTTCATGAGTTACAGTTCAATTCCCCATGTTGGGCTCCATGCTATCAGCTCAGAACCTGGAAGGTGCTTCAGATTCTGTCTCTGCCCTATCCCTGCTCATGCTCTGTTTCTCTCTCCCCCACCTCTCAATAATAAATAAACATTAAAGATTTTTAAAAATTAAAAATACAGTCTAGGACAGAGATTGGGGGGAGAAGAGTAGATCATGAACCTGAAGGGATAAATTAAGTCTATTCAGAACAGTCTCCCTCTTTTCTCCTTCAATATCTACTTCTAGACATTTAAAATCTTATCCAAATTTTTTTAATTGCATGTCCTACATAAAGGACGTACAAATCTATCCATACCTATCAATCAGCTATCCTCAGAGCCAAAATTGAAACTGTTTGCTGGCAATGTTCTTCATAGAAGTTATTGTGGAATGAACCAGAGATTAAAAGTCAAATTAGAAAGTTAATGTAAAACATAAGCTCTTCTGCCGCTGCTTCAGTACCATGTCCTAAAGCCTATGTTCCCTTCTTTTATCACACACTTCACATTTTCCTTAGTTTTACCCATAGCTGGGTGATGTTCTTTACATGATGAGTGACACAAATATTTATTCACTCATTATCTTAATCCTTGGTGATTCTATCTTTATTAAGCTGTTGGGGCTTCCCATCAACTAGGACAATGGGTAAGGGATATTCAGAATTGGCCTTGTGAAGTCTGTGAGTGGCAGGTAGAGTTCTCTTATTTGTGGAGATATAAGCCAGTATCCATTGGTACAATTTCAGTGAATAATGTGCCTATTGTCTTAGTAGAATGAAGAGTCTAAAATGGTCAGAATGGAAACTTATCTTCCAGTATAACTAAACTATGACTGTGTTCCCCAGTGGAATTATTTCTTCCTTAAGCACTATAACTACAAATATGCCAAGTCCAAGGTTTCAGAGATGGAAAGCAAAAACTCTTTAAGTAGGCTGTTTGGGAAAATATATTCCTAGAGTCCTTGAGCTTGAATTTTGACATCTGTACTATAGCCCTTCTTATTGCCAGGACTTAAGTAGTTGTTCAAGCCAGCTGGAAGATCTCAAATTCTGGAACCAAGAGTCCATGACCTGAGCTGTGATCAAGAGTTGGTTGCTTTAACCAACTGAGCCACCTAGGCACCTCTGTACTTAATCTTTTGAAAAATGCTATTATAGCTGGAAGGTGAACCAGATCTACAGGACAGAACATCTTGTCAACCTAATTTTTGAGCTCACAGTAGATACTTTCTTTTGCTTTTAATCAGTCTGGCTAGAAGTTTATTAATTTGATTGAAGTTTTCAAAGATTTAGCTTTTGTTTTCATAGATTTTCTGTATTTTCTCCTACATTGATTTATAGTATAATTGTGATTCTGTAATTATTTCTTTTCAGTTACTTGCCTTGAGTTTAATTTGTTCTCCCATTTTTGTTTAATTAAGGTAACGAGGTGGAATCATTGATTTGAGAACTTTCTGCTTTTCTAATACAGTACTCAGTATTATCATATAGTATTATAGTATTTAGTACTATACATTTCTAAGTACTACTTTAGTTATGTCACACAAATGTTATTATGTTAGATTTTAATTAATTTAATATGTTTTATTTCAATATATTTTTCAATATATTTCAATATATTTTCTGATTTCCTTTTGATATCTTTCTTTTTTTTTTTAATTTTTAAATGATTTTATTTTACTTCTGAGAGAGAGGGGTGGGGAGAGAGTGTGAATGAGCATGAGCAGGAGAGGGTCAGATACAGAAACTGAAGCAGGCTCCAGGCTCTGAGCTGTCAGCACAGAGCCCGATGCGGGGCTCGAACCCACGAATCGTGAGATCATGACCTGAGCCGAAGTTGGCCGCCCAACCAACTGAGCCACCCAGGCGTCCCATTGATATCTTTCTTGATTCATGGGTGATTGAAAGTGTATTTGGTTTCAAAATTTTGTTTCCAGATGTCTTTGTGTTCAGTACAAACCTAACTCCATTGTGAATGGAAAACATTTGTTTGAGGAGCACCTAGATGACTTAGTCAGTTAAGCTTCCACTCTTGATTTCAGCTCAGGTCATGATCTCATGCTTCTAGAGTTCCATGAGGAACTTCAGAACTCCAGAGCCTGCTTGGAATTCTCTCTCCTCTCTCTCTGCCCCTCCCCCTGCTCCTGTTCATGCTTTGCCTGTGCACTTTGTCTCAAAATAAATAGTTTAAAAACATTTTTAAAAAGAAAACGTTTGTTTGATTTGAATCCTTCCAATTTTATTAAGATTCTTTTATTGACTAGATTATGGACTTTCTTGGTAAATCTGCTATGTGGCACATGTATTCTGCTATTGTTAGGTTGACTAATCTATGAATAAATGCCATTTAGTTTAAATTGTTGGGAATGTTATTGTCTTCTATATTTTTACTGATTTTCTGTCTACTCATTCTATTCATCTTTGGAGATGAATCTCTTGCTGTGGATTTGTCTGTTTCTCCTGGAAGTTCAATCAATTTTTGACTTGTGTACTCTTAAGTTGTTACAAGTATTAGGTATATACGTATTTAGAAGTATTATGCCCTCTTGACGAATTGACCTCTTTATTTTATGGAATGGTTTTATTTATCACTAGCTATATCCTTTGTTCTGATATTTACTATATTTAATACTAATATAGCCACACCAATGTTTTTATTATTAATGTATTGTACCTTTTCCCATAACTTTTGCTTTTAATTTTATTATTTCTTTATATTTAAAGTATGTTTCTTGTAACATACAATTAGTTATTGCTTTTTTCTACAACTTAATGATCTCTGTTTTTCAATTAGAGTATTGAGACCATTTATATTTAATATGATTACTTGTATGGTTGGCTTTAAATTTACCACATTGCCATTTGTTTTCCATTTGTACCATCTGTTCTTTGTTCCCTTTTTTTTCCCCCCCTGTCACTTGTGGATTGACTATATTTTATGATTTCATTCTATTTTATTAGTTGACTTATTAGCTAAAACTCTGTTATTTTGGTTTATACTATATATTTTAACTTCCCATTGTGAATATTCAAGTAGTATATTATCCTTCTTCACATATATGCATCTTACAATAGTATAATTCTGTTTCTCTCCTCTTGGTCTTTCTGCTATTGTTGTTTATATTTCAGTACTACTTAACTTATAAATTACAAAATATGTAGTTTTAAATTTTTAACATTCATTAATGTTTTAAATTACTTTGTTTAGGAAAATACTTTATATATTTCTAGATAGATACCATTTCTGGTGCCCTTAATAGTTTCATTTTGATTTTATTTTCAACTAGTATAATTTTCTCGATAGTGTATTTTTTATAGCATAGGTTTTGCTTATGAATTTTTCCAGTTTTTGTATGTCTGAAACCTCCTTTATTTCCTCTTTGTTTTTGAAAAATATTTTCACTAGGTACGGAATTCTAGATTGGTAGTTTATTTTCTTTCAGTACTTTAAACTTGTCTCTACTATCTTCTGGCATGAATTTTTGTTGTTAGCGAAAAATTCACTGTGTCTTTGTTCCTGTTTATATAATGTATCTTATTTTGCTGGCTGCTTCTAAGAATTTCCTTTCCATTGGTTTACAAAAATTGATTGTGAAATTCCATGGTTTATTTTTCTTCATGTTTCTTGTTCTTGAGGTTTATTGGTCTTATAACTATAGATTCATAGTTTTATCAATTATGGAAATTTTCACTAATATTTTTCAAAAAAATTATGCCACTCTTCTACCTCTTCTTCCAAGACCTGAATTAATTACAAAATGCCTTCTTGAATTTGTACCACAGAACAATGGTGTTATGTTAATTTTCTTCAGTCTTTTTTCCTCTTTGTGTTTTATTTTAGATAGTTTTTGTTGCCGCTCTTCAAATGCACTCATGGTTTCTCTGCAATTCCTAATCTACAGCTAACCCCATTTGATTATTTGTTATCTCAGATGTAGCTTTCATGTCTGGAATATCAATTTCAGTCCTGTTTATGTTCAATCATTCTCCTACCTTCTTGAACATGTGGAATATAGTTCTAATGACAACCTTAAGGTAACAGTCTGTTATTTATACCATCTGTACTATTTTTAATTAATTATTTTATTCTCTCATTATAGGTAATAGTTTCATATTTCTTTTAATGCTTAGTGATTTTTAAATTTGATGCCAGGCATAAGTTTTACTATGTTTGGTGATGAATGAATAATTTGTAGCCTCGTGAACTTGATTTCTGTAAGTATGATTGAACTCTTTTCTGTGATGCAGTAATGTTATTCACAAACAATATGTTGCTTTTTGGTCTGTTTTGTAAACTTTGCTAGCAGCAACATTCAGTTGAGGATGAATTTTGGCAGACCATTTTGTGTACTCTATCTGATGTCCCTGAAATGATGAAGTCTTCTAATCTGATTGGTGGAAACTATTTCAAGCTCTCCATGATCTCCACCTAGTGATTACTCTATATAATTATTTCTAATGATTCTTTTTTGAGTCTCATATAGTTTACTCACATGGATACACTAGACAGTATTCAGCTGAAGTCTTCAGACTTCTGAAAATCTGTTGGCTCTCCCTTCTCCGGTACTCTCCCCTATAAATTCTCGCTGCCTTCTTCTTCCCAAACTCCCAGTACTATCTCACCAACTCAGGGAGATCTGTGGTTCTTGAGATTCACCCTGGGAACTCTCCTGTCAGTAAGCTGGGACAATCACAGAGCTTATCTCATTTGCTTCTTTTCTCTAGTTTTTTCCTCATTTGTTTCTTTTCATTGCTAATGCTCAATATTTTGCAAACTGTTGTTTCATATGTGTTTTTTTCCCCAGTTTTCAGCTATTTCAGAGGTGAGGGTAAATTCAGTCCCTGTTAATATTTAACATCTAATTTTAATTGAATGAGATAATAAACATTTCATGATGAGAAGTTCATTTCTCAGAGACCTGTGGGTCAGAAATAGGGCCCAAATGCAAAAGTGAAGCTAGTTTTCAAATGGATATGAATTTTTGGCAGAAAAGTATAAGTGATTTTCCACCAAAGCCATAGAATTGTGCTTAGCTATGCTCCTTTTTAGAATTTTCTGGGTGCTCCATGCAGCTTCTTTATCTCAAAGAGTTGCATTTGCTGTGATTTTGGATCATAACACCCAATGGTAGTGTGGTTTGCACTGAAACATGGACCTACTGTGGAGCCTGTTTTAATTCAGGCCTCAGCCTAATGTCTTGTGATATCTTAGAAATTAACCAGTGAGTTAGATCATCATGCATAAATGTAGTATATTTTGGTTCCATAGTTTTAAAAAGCTCAATAGGTTTTATGCTTCCTAAAAGTTTCTGTAATCTATCTCTTACTTTGGAAGAAATGCCCTGTCCTATGCTAGGCTACTGAAACTTTGTAAACCTGTCACTATGGCAGTCTCTGTCTCTTGAGCTTTCATAAGGTTTATCTCTCAACCTTTGGTACCCATATGTAAGAGGAAGCCATCCAGTGCTTGTACCTCTTACTTACAGATACTAAGAGCATAAGGTCATCAATGTAAAGACCAGTTTGATGTTTTATGAGATACAAAGATGGTTAGGTTCTCTCCAGGTTATACTATAAAAGAGAGCATGAGGGTTGACTAAACAGGGAAGCGAAGTTTTTACCCTTGTTTTGCAGAAGCAAATTGCTTAGGAATTAGAAGAAACAGCATTATTTAAGTCAGTGTTTCTCTAACAGGAAAGTGCAAAAGAACTAAGGTCTTGTTAAAACACAGAGTTTTAGGCCCCACTTTTAGAGTTCTATCTTGGGTGAGACCCAGGAATTTGCATTTCTTTTTTTTTTTTCTTTTCTTTTCTTTTCTTTTTTTTAATTTTTTTACAAATAGTTTATTGTCAAGTTGGTTTCTACATAACACTCAGTGCTCATCCCCAAAGTGCCCTCCTCCATGCCCATTGCATTTCTAATAAGTTTTTATGTGATGCTGATGGTGCTTGTCCAAAAACTACAGTTTGAGAACCGATTCAAGTGACAAGGGTAATATTAATTTTCTTAAGGAAATATATTGCATCTGGAAACAGAGCCAGGATAGGCATTAATGACTGTTTTTGTTTGTAACAATCCATAGTCAGTCTCTGAATCTGGCTTTCCAACAGCCAAAATATGTGAGTTAATTGACCATATGTTTCGAATCCCTGACACTTCTCACCACACTCATCTTTCTAGTGTTTGATGGTGATACTGTTCTGCATTACTCCTGGGGGTGAAGACTGCCTTTGATTTACTCTCTTGGTAGCAGATACAGTTTTAGAAGCTTCTACTTACTTTGTCCCAGCATAATAAGCACCCCTCCCCCCGAAAAGAACCCATAGAATAAGTCAGTGGTCCCATTAGACTCATTCTGAGATGAAGGGAGTTAAGATTTCACCTATTACCTGACATCAATGCATGCCCATTATTAGGGTACCAGGCTGCCCTGAGAGTCGTTAGTGATTAGCAGTATTTCAGAGACTTTAATTAATAATCCCACAGAAGTTTCTGAGTATTTCTCTTTCACACATGCACAGCCATCCCGGTAAATGGCTATAGTCACACAGAGAAGGTTTGGGGAATACATGTAGTCTTTATTAATGGCTATGTTGCTTGCCATCTCCTGAAGGGAACCAACATCCCCTTCAATGGAGGGCCTCCAGGCATATGTATTTATTTAGATCTTGGAACTGGATAAGAGGCTATGAATCCTCATTATAATGACTTGAGTTAGATTTTTAACACTAGACCAGAAAATTTCTGCTTTTATATATTAATCCACATCTCAGTAGGCTATTCATCTATTTCATTTTGAAGGTCCTAGTGATCAGAAAGCCACTGATGCAAGTTCCTGCAGGGCAGAACACTATTACCAACTTAACACCTGCCTTGTTAATGTGATTTTGAGCACCTTGTTTCTGATGATTAAGCTCCTTGACCTGGCCTCGAATACCCTGAAATCCCACTATTCCCACTGAAACAAGGCAACATTTCTATCTCAGCACTTCCCACTATCGGTTATATTTGGACTATAAAGACATTCAATGTAGAGATGTTTGAAGATGCTTTGGAAGGGGGAGAATGTCCTCCATACACTTTCAAGGTGATTAGTAGAGGCAAGCTGAGGTGGATATACATAATAAACCTACTGTAATATTCCCACATCCCTAAACATTAATATTTCACCTTTATCAACAGTGATTTCCAACTAAGCCTGTAGTTTAGAAACCCAATGCCCAGGGTCTACACTAGAACGTTAAAATCACATGCTATGTATGTGGAACCTAGACGTTAATTTTTATCTTTTAAGGCTTCGTCGATGACTTCAATGTACAGCAAAGGTTGTGTGCCACTGCACTATGTCAGAACATTTCTAGCATTTCTTACTCCTTGATTGTAAACCATCATTGAGCCCAAACTTCAGTTAATTAGTTTTTTGGATGTGAGAACCACTCCATGGGTAACTAAGCCCAATTTATTACCCTTCAAATCTCAGTTGCCTATACCTGGAATTCAGAAATTCAAAATGTTTATCTTTTCCCTTGTCTGCCAGAATATCACAGGGTCCTATTCTTTTTCCACAAGTGGCCTTATCTTAGCATAAGATACGTGGCTGATTTTTCCATTTAGTTGGCTTTAACAACCTTGCAATTACATTCAGTCCTTGGACTTGATTCTCATTCATATCTGCCCTATGGCTACTGGAGATAAGGGACTCTTTTAGGTTTCCATAGAAGCTTTCTGATTTTTCATTCATGGTCTGAATCAGACCTTTACTTTTTTTTTCTTTTCTTTTGCTACAGTCTTTGTAATAACCATTGTTGCCATAGTGACTAAGTGCCACAGCCACTTGATCTCCTAACGCCTTCATTGCATCTGTACTTCATCGTATGCCACCACCAGTGATTATTTGACTAATCACGATGTCACAGCATGCCAGAGATTATCAGTGTCCCATTTCCCAAGCAAAGAAGCTATCTGTGAGCTCTCAAATATGCTAGCTACCCATCCTAAGAACCTATTTTAAGGGTGTTTCCTGGGGCCACTTCTTGTGCCAATTACTGAATCACTCAAGATCTTGACAGGAAACAGATGGTACTTTCAAATGGACCAATTAAGGAGAGGACTACTTACAGAAATATATATTGGTATAAGAGAAACCAAAAAAAGATGGTAAGGCACTCTGGGGTTGGCAACTGCTGGGAGCTTTTACTACCCCTCAGCATGAATTCTACTCTCCTTCCATCCGCTGATAATTTGGCATCTCCCACCGAAAAAACTCAACCAGGATAACCCTGCCCAGAGGCCAAGAGATATAGATCATGCATCTAATAATGAATAAAGTCCTTCAGACATACAGAAAGAAGGAGAGGATATGGAGTATATTTAGAGGCATTGAAGAAAGTCTAGCAGACATCCAAATTGGATGCTTCATCTGAGCTCCAACATGTTTGCAAATCTCTTATTTAAGGTCTTCAATTCGATGTTTTAAAGACATCTCAGACCCAGTAGATTGAAACCCATCTGAATCCAGTCTGCTTGCTGTTGAAAAGGAAATCTGCCCGAAAGCAGGAAAGTTAAACGTAATCCTTAACATCATCTTCTCTTTTACTTTCCAATCTACCTCCAGTTCTTGGTGGATTTTAACTTAGATATTTTATGTATTTCTTTACTTCTTTCTGTCACTATTACAACCCTGTCACTATTTCAATATTTCCAAACTTGTTAATTCTTTCTGTCATGGATATAATGTTTATTATTGTTTAAAAATTATTTATACTTTTATTTTGCAATACGACATAGGTCCAGAAAATTGCATTAAGTCCTAAATGTAGACTTCAATGAATGACAGCAAAGTGGGCACTGATGTAACCACACTTGATCAAGAAACAATTCCTTTATTTAGAATATCTTTATCACCCCCACCCCCCCGCACAAAAACCCTATACCCATTTCTGGCCTTTCAGCTCAGTTCCATTTATCTAGATGTTTATCCTTAGTCAAATGCCATAATGTCTTGCTTAGTGTAGTCTTGTACTACATTTTGAAATTAGGAAATGTGAGTCTTCCAACTTTGTTCTTCCTTTCCAAGGTTGTTTTGACTCTTCTGTTCCCCTTGCATTTCCATATGAATTTTAGGATCATCTTGTCATTTTCTGCAAATGCTAGGTGGGATTTTGACAAGGATTGCATTAGATCTCTAGATCAATTTGGGGAGTACTGCCATCTTAATAATATTAAGTCTTCTGATCCTTGGTTATGTGCTGTCTTTCAATTTATTTGGGTCTTATTTAATTTCATTCAATAACGTTTTCTAATTTCAAGGTACAAGGCTTTTGCTTCGTTTGTTAAATTTATTCCTAAGTATTCTATTATTATTATCAATTCTACTGCAAATGGATTGTTTTCTTAATTTTAGATTGTACTGTTTCCTGTTAATGTATAGAAACATAATTATTTTGTGTATATTGATCTTGTATTCTACAACCTTGCTATATTCATTTATTGCTTCTAAGAGCTTTTTTGTGTGGATTCCTCAGAGGTTTTATTTATTTATTTATTTATTTATTTATTTATTTATTTAATATAATTTATTGTCAGATTGGTTTCCATACAACATCCAGTTCTCATCCCAATATGTGCCTTCTTCAATGCCCATCCCCCACTTTCCCTTCACCCCCACCCCATCAACCTTCAGTTTCTTCTCATTATTTGAGAGTCTTTTATGTTTCGCCTCCCTCCCTCTCTGTAACTTTTTTTCCCCCTTTCTCTTCCCTATGGTCTTCTGTTAAGTTTCTCAAGATCTACATATGAGTGAAAACATATGGTATCTGTCTTTCACTGACTGATTTACTTTGCTTAGCATAATACCTTCCAGTTCCATCCACATTGCTACAAATGGCCAGATTTATAGGCCAATCTTTCTCATTGCCAAGTAGTATTCTATTGTATAGATAAACAACATCTTCTTGATCCATTCGTCAGTTGATGGACATTTAGGCTCTTTCCATGATTTGGCTATCGTTGAAAGTGCTGCTATGAACGTTGGGGTACATGTGACCTTATGCATCAGCACTTATGTATCCCTTGGGTAAATTCCTAGCAGTGCTATTGCTGGGTCATAGGGTAGTTCTATTTTTAATTTTTTGAGAAACATCCAAGCTGTTTTCCAGAGCGGCTGCACCAGTTTGTATTCCCACCAACAATGTAAGAGGGTGCCTGTTTCTCCACATCCTTGTCACTTACGAGTTTTTATGTACAAGTACTTGTCACCTGCTAAAAGTAGAGACAATTTTACTTCCTCATTTCCAGTATGGTTGCCTTTTACTTTTTATTTTTGATTGATTTTCTTGACTAGAATCTCCAAAACAATGTTTATAGAAGTGGCAAGTGTAAACATCCTTATCTTGTTACTGATCTCATGGACAAAATAGTCAGTTATTATTTGTGCTGTTAGTTACGGGGTTTTTAACCTTAACTTTTTACTAGGTCATGGTGTTGTAATAAAATTAACCATCTTTTATTAAATACTTTCTGCATTTATTGAGATAATCATGTGGTTTTTATTCTTTAGTTTATGAATGAGGTGTATTGTTTTCATTGCTTTTTGCAATTTTGAATTCTTGGGATAAATCTCACTTTGTCATGATACATAATCTTTTTTATCTCATACCAGATTTGGTTGGTAGTATTTTGTTGAGAATTTTATGTCTATGCTCATAAGGAACATGATCTGTCGTTTTCTTCTGATGCCATTGTCTGGTTTTGGTGTCCATTGCCATTGTATAACAAATTGGGAAATATTACCTCTTCTATTTTTTTCTGGAACAGTTTGTGTTGGATTACTGTTAACTCTTTAAACACCTTGTAGAATTCACCAATGAAACTATCTGAGTCTAGAGTTTTTATTCTCTGTTGAAAGTTTTAAAATGACTAATTCAATGTATTTTCTTGCTATTTAGGTATATTTAGCTTATCTATTGTTTCTTGAGGTAGTTTTGTTAAGTGCTTTTCTAGTAATTTTCTTATCTAAATTATTTATTTATTTGTTTGTGCTTATTTATTATTTTTGAGAAAAAGAAAGCCAGAGCATGAGAAAGGGGGGTCAGGGAGAGAGGGAGACACAGAATCTGAAGCAGGCTCCAGGCTCCAAACTGTCAGCACAAAGACCGATGTGGGGCTCAAACCCACAAACCACAAGATCATGATATGAGCTGAAGTTAGATGCTTAACCGATTGAGCTACCCAGGGACCCCTCATCTAAATTATTTAATTTATTAACATATTCTTTTACTCTTAAGGTGTACTCTTTATACTTAACATAGGTTTCTTGTGTATACTATATGGTGTATACTTGGGTCTTGCTGTTACATTTGATCTGGAATACTTTAATGGTTTATGGGGCACCTGAGTGGCTCAGTCGTTTAGGCATCCGACTTTGGCTCAGGTCATGATCTCACGGTTCGTGGGTTCGAGCCCCACATCGGGTTCTATGGTGACAGCTCAGAGCCTGGAGCCTGTTTCAGATTCTGTGTCTCCCTCTCTCTCTGCCCCTCCCCCACTCGTGCTCTGTCTCTGACTCAAAAATAAATAAAAAACAAACAAGAAAATGAAGTACTTTTATGGTTTAGACCATTTATTTTTAATGCGATGCTTGGTAAGTTTGGGTACAAATTTATCATCTGTCCATATGTTTTCTTTCTGTCATATTCTTTCTTTGGGCTTCTCCCCTTTTTTTCTAACTTCTTTTGTATTAATTGTATATTCTGTTTCATCTTTTTCATTTTTATCTTATTTTGTGACTTTATTAGCTATACATTTTTTATTATTTATTCTAAGTTTTTAGCATGTCTTTAACTTATAGTTTATAAACAGTAAATGATAGTTTATAGCTTACCTCCAAGTGATATTATAATGTCACATATAACAAAAGAATCATAAATTTGTATTTCTCCATTTTTTTCTCTTGGCCTTTGTGCTATTGTTGTTATGTGTTTTCCTTTTACAGATGGTATAAATCCCATAATGCATTCAGATTCATTTTGCTTTAAACATCCAAATATCGTTAAAAGGTCTTCAGATCTTAAAAATAAAATCTTTTTTACATTCAACCACACAGTTATCATTTCTGAGTTTCTCTGGTCCTTTATATAAATCCATATTTAAATCTGATGGAATTTTCTTTCTGCCTGAAGGACATTCCTTCATATTTCATATAGTGCAGGTCTACTGGTCATAAATCCTTTCAGCTTTTGTATGTCTGAGAAAATCTTTATTTTTCTGTTGTTATTGAGAGATATTTTTGCTAGGCATAGACTTCTAGGTTAAGAATTATTTTTATTTTAGTATTTTAAAAGTTTTGTTCCATCATCTGGCTTGTACTTTTTCTTGTGAGAAGTCTTTTGTCATTCTTACCTTTGTTCTTCTCTAAGTAATGTATCTATTTGGCTCAGGCTAATTCTAAGGTTCTTGCTTTACCACTGTTTCTCAACTACTTAATTTTGATGCATCTTGATATAGTGTATTTCATGTTTCTTCTGCTCGAATTCCATTTTATTTTGTAGACTGAGCGTTCATATTTTTCAGTTACCTTAGAGAATATAAACATTTTTTATGTTCCTCTCTTTATTTCACTGCAGGGATTTTAGTTAAAAGTGTAATAGGCTGCTTCAAGTTGTCACTGACCTCATGTTCCTATTTTCAATATTGTTCTTTGTGCATTTCCTTTAGGACAGTTTCTATTAGATTTGCCCTTAAATTCACTCATGTTTTATTCTATAAATTCTAATTTGCTGTTAATCTAATCCAGTATATATATATATATACATACATATATATATTTAATATTTTTTTAAAGTTTGAGAGAGAGACAGAGCACCAACAGGGGAGGGGCAGAGAAAGAGAGAAACACAGAATCTGAAGCAGGCTCCAAGCTCTGAGCTGTTAGTACAGAGCCCAACATGGGGCTCGAACCCACGAACTGTGAAATCAAGACTTGAGCCAAAGTTGGATGCTTCACCAACTGAGCCACGAGGTGCTCCTGCAGTATATTTTTTAAAACCTTAAACATTTTCAATTTTATTTCTGGATCTTTCATTTTTCCATTTAACATGCTCCATTTTCTTCTGGCTTCTTGACTGTATAAAATACACTTTTAATAACTGTTTTAAGGCTCTTGTTTACTCTCTCAATTATTTGTATGATTTGGTGGTCAGTTCTGAGTTACTAATATGTTCCCTCATCATAGGTTGTATTTTCTTGCTTCTTTGTATACCTGTTAATTTTTCATTAAATGGCAGATACTATTAAGTTTACCTCTTTGGCTACTGGATATTTTTATATTGCTTTAATACCCTTGGCCTCCTCCCCCCCCCCCTTGCCCCTCTCATTCTAGGATGCATTTAAACTATTTGGAAACAGGTTGGTCCTTTTAGGTCTTGATTTTAAGCTCTGTTCTGTAGGACCAATCAACATTTATTCCAGGGCTAATTTTGCCCCGTTACTGAAAACCCACTAGTATTCTGTGTACTCTACCCAATGTTGCATGTGATAGGAAGTTTTCTGGTCTGTCTTTCTGGGAACTGGCACTAGTCTCTGCTCTGTGTGAACATCAGGTATTGTTCCCTCTAATTCTCTAAGAATATTCTTTTCTTGGCCTCATCTGCATTTGGAAATCTATACTTGTCTAAAGACTGAAGGGTGACCCTCTGCAGGTCTCTAGAATCTTCTGCATGTGAGGGTATTTTTCTCTCCCCAACTATGCCCTGAAAACCAGTTATCTTGATATCCTTGGTCTCTCAGCTTAGTCTCTTCAACTCTGGGGCAATGGCAGTCTCCATTTTTTTTTTTTTTCTTCATGGTGCTATGTCCTGGAAGCGTTCTCCAAATAGTAAATGGGGAAATACTAAGGCCAAACTCAGCTTTTTCTGTCTCTTAGGGAACACTACCTGATGTCCATGCATTTAAAACTCATGTTTCACTTGACTTTCCCTAGTGTTTTACTCGTTTTGAGTAGGAGAGTAAATCTGGTCTCTGGTTGCTGGAAGTGGAAGTCCAATACCATATTATTATTTTTTTAGAAGTTTATTTATTTTGAGAGAGAGATCAAGCCGGGGAGGGTCAGAGAGCGAGAGAGAGAGAGAATCTCAAGTAGAATCTGCGCTTTACTGCAAGTTCTAAATGCACTCAAACCGTGAGAGCATGACCTAGGCTGAAGTCAAGTGTCAGATACTTAACCCACCAAGTCACCTACGTGCCCCCAATACTACATCATTTTAATTCATTTTCATCTTTACACCATTGCCAACTTTTCTAAATTTAATGCAAATTTTGTAGTGCTAGTTTCTTGACTATATTCTTCTTTTTCAAAATTGGTTTTGACTATTTGGAATTCCTTGCATATCCATTTGATTGTTAGAATTTTCTCATCAATTTCTATAAAAATATAAAAAGCACTGACAGGAATTGCATGAGTTTATAGTTTAATTTTTAGATGATTTCTATCTTAACATTAGGTTTTCCAAACTATGAAGTTACTATATCTGTTCACTTATGTATCTTCAACTTCTTTCATCAATGTTTTGTAGTTTTTACTATAGAAATCTTAGCTGTCTTCCTTAAATTTTTGGTTAGGGATGTTATGTCTTGATGTTACTATAAATAGTATTTTATATTACATGTTCACTTGTGTATCGTTAGATGGAAAAACAATTGATTTTTAAATATGTATTATTGAAGTATAATTGACATGCAATATTGTTTTAGTTCCAGGCATACAATATAGTGATTTGACAATTCTATACATTACTCAGTATTCACTAGGGTAAGTGTAGGCACCATCTGTCACCACACTATGTTATCATAATATTCTTGACTATATTCTCTATGTTGTACATTTCAGCTCAGTAATTTATAACTGCAAGTTTGTACCTCTTAATCCTCTTTACCTATTTCACCAAACTCCCCTGTTTACTTTTCCTCTGGCAACCACCAGTTTGTTCTCTGTATTTAAGAGTCTGTTTTTATTTGTTCATAAAATCTAATATTTTTATATCATCCTTGTGTACTACAAACTTGATCAATTATAAATTCTAATAGGCTTTTAAAAAATCTTTTTCATTTTCTATATACCCATTCAAGTCATCTGTTAATTATAAGCCTGATTTCTATATTTCCTTTTTGTTTCTTATCTATTTAGTTAATTTATTTATACACTAGGTACGACCTCCAATAGTGTGTAGAGTAGAGGGGAGGATATGTATTTTCTGTATATTCCTGCACTTTGAAAGAAAATATTCAGTGTTTTATCATTAATTATGTCATTACCTATAGGCACTTCATAGATACTCTTTATGAGATGAAGTAAATACCCTTCTAAGTCTGAGAGTTTTTTTTAAATTATGAACTGCTGAATTTTGTCAAATTACTTTTCTGTGTATATTGAGATCATCATATGGTTTTCAAAAGTAAGAAATTTTGCTTTATGAAGTAGCATTTAATTAATCTTGGTAAATGTTTCATGTGTACCAGAAAAGAATGTGAGCCCAAATTTGGGTGTAGTATTTTATAAATACTTAAAATTCAAATCTTCTGAATACCTGCTGATTTTTTTAGCTATTAATACCATCAATTATTGAAAAATGATTATCACAATCTCTACATATGACTGTGGATTTGCATATTTCTCCCTTTAGCTATATCAGTTTCTGCTTCATAAAATTAAGTGGATACTCTTTTAGAGATTAAATCATTTGGATGACTAATACTTATAAGAAAATATACTTCCTGATCTTTGGTGATATTATTACCTATACTTTAATGTTAATATAACCATAGGTATTTTCTTATGAGGAGGATGTGATGGTATTTCATGGGTTCCATTCTTTTACTTTTAGTCTGTCAAAGTCTTTATAACTAAGAATGCACCTTTCATAAACCTCATCCAACTATCTGGCTTTGCCCTTTTTTTATGGTCATATAAGATTGCCATCTCTGCCTGTTAAAGTACTGAGTTCATTTATTTATTTATTTTTGAAGTTATTAACATACAGTGTTATATTAGTTTTAGGCATACAACAATTCTATACTCTTTTGCCCATTTGTAATAGATGTAAATTTTGGCATAATTAGGTTTAATTTTCTCATCTTGCTATGTATATTCTATCAGTTCCATGTTTTCTTTTTCTTTATGTCTTAAATTTTTAAAATGCTTATTTATTTAAAAATATTTTTAACGTTTATTTATTTTTGAGACACAGAGAGAAAAGAGCACGAGTGGGGGACGAGCAGAGAGAGACAAACACACATTATCTGAAGCAGGCTCTAAACTCTGAGTTATCAGCACAGAGCCCAACACAGGGCTTGAACCCATGAACTGTGAGGTCATGATATGAGCTGAAGTTGGATGCTCAACCGACTGAGCCACCCAGTGCCCCATAATGTTTATTTATTTTTGAGAGACAGAGAGACAGAGGGACAGAATCTGAAGTAGGCTACAGGCTCTGAGCTGTTTGCACAGAGCCTGAAGCATGGCTTGAACTCATGAACCATGAGATTATGACCTGAGTTGAAGTCGGATACTTAACCAACTGGGCCACCCAGGTGCCCCTGTCCCATTTTTTCTTTGTATCTTTATTTCTCCCCTTCCTACCCTGCTTTCCTTGGATGGCTTAAAAAACAAAAGTTTAGATATACTTTTCATTTTAGAAGAACTTTAGACTTACAGAAAACCTGTCAGGACAGTACAGAGTGCCATAGGTTTCAAACTTACTTTCCCTTATTATTAACATCTTGTATTAGTAGGTACATTTGCTAGAATTAATAAACCAATATTGATGCATCATTGTTAACTAAAGCTCATCCTTTATTCACAGTTACTATGCTTTTACCTAGGAGTGCCTGGGTGGCTCAGCAGGTTTAGCATCTGACTCTTGATTTTGGCTCAGGTCATGATCTCAGGGTTCAAGCCCCATGTGTTGGGCTCAGCACTGACAGTATGAAGCCTGTTTGGGATACTCTCTCTCTCAAAATAAATAAAAACCTAAAACAAATAATGTCTGCTTTCTGGTTCAGGTTTCTATCCAGGACACCATATTACATTTAGTAGTCCTGTCTTGGGTTCCTCTTGGCTATGACATTTTTTTAGACTTTCCTTGTTTTTGATGACCTTGACACTTTTGAGGCATATTGATTATTGTATAGAATTCCTCTCAAATGAGATTTTTCTTATATTTTATTCATGGTTAGACCGAGATTATGAACTTTAGGAAGAAATGAAAGAGGTAAAGTGCCATTTTCATCATGTCATATTTTTTAAAAAATTATTTTGAGTATGGTTGACACAGTGTTACATTGGTTTCATGTATACAACATAGTAATTCAACTTCTCAATATGTTCTGCTATGCTCATGACAAGTGTCATATTAAAGAGCATATGATGTTAACCTTGATCACCTGGCTGAGGTAATTTGTCAGGTTTTGCAATGTAAAGTTAATCTTTTCCTTACATGTTTCCATACTATATTCTTTTTTTTAATTTTTTAAAATTTATTCATTTTTGAGAGAGAGAGATAGAGCATGAGTAGAGGAGGTGCAGAGAGAGAAGGAGACACAGAATCTAAAATAGGCTCCAGGCTTTGAGCTGTCAGCACAGAGCCCGATGCAGGGCTCAAGCCCATGAACTGTGAGGTCATGACCTAAGCCAAAGTTGGTGGCTCAACTGACTGAGCCACTCAGGCATTCCACCATACTATATTCATTGGAAGAAAGCTACTATCCAGTACACACTTAAGCAATGGAAAGTTATGCTCTGTCTGTCTGAGGCAGCAGTATCTACATAAATTATTGGGAATTCTTCTATAGAATATTTTTGTCTATTCCCTTCCATTTCCTAACTTATTCAGACATTTATTTATATCAATATAGACTTATGGACATGTATTTTTTACATTATATAATAATCCAATACTATTTTATTTCATTGCTTAAATTTTAGGGCACTGGGAACATTTTTGGTTTGTTCCCATGTTCTTTGCTATACCCTTAATCATCGTGTCATCATGTGCCTTTATTACAGTGATATTAGTAACCATCATCTGGGTATTAGATGTGCTCATTTCTGCTGGGGCATTGCTACTTCTAAGCCTTCTAAGGCAACAATCGATATATACACCTATATAAAAAGTATTTAGGTGACCTGAGTGGCTCGGTTGGTTAAGTGACCTACTTCAGCTCAGGTCATGATCTCATGGTTCATGAATTCAAGTCCTGAGTTGGGTTCTGCGCTGGCAGCTCAGAGCCTGAACCCTGCTTTGGATTCTGTGTCTCTGTCCCTTCTGCTCCTCCCCACTTAGGCTCTGTCTCTCTCAAAAATATGTAAACATTAAAAAATTTTTAAAAATTATATAGGTAATAAGCTACATCTACATTAAGCTAAACATGAGTTTCTACTTATGTCTCTATCTCTAATCCACTGCACATGGAACATTCTACCCTCTTTTCCTTGTGTATCGTAAGCACCCTCACAGCAATGAGAAAAGTGCCTCACTTCCACCATCTACAATTAATTATTCAATCCTAATTCACACCCATCTGGAAGATAACTTTATCCAATAGAACACATGCTAATGTACAGTTCTTTTTGCCTTTTGTCTTACGGATGTCATTCAATTTCAAAATTAGGTCAGCACTTTTTCTTTCTTCTGCTTTCAGTGAGATTGTTTCATATATTTGTAATATAATTAGTTTTATTTTGGCTACATTCTACATTGTATTCTAGGAACACCCAACCTTCCTAACATTGCATAACCTTTAGTGCTGTAAAATTCTATGAGCTTTAGCCAAGTGCATTTTGTCATGGATCCAACATTATAGCATCCTTTGGTTTCTTTTAGTTTTCCATTTATTCCTCTATTAGCTCTTTAGCTATCTTGTTTTTATACATTTACACATAAAATATGCATAATATGTATTTATTTTATTATAATAATATCCCTGCAATCACAATATGCATCATTAACTTAACACTATTTTGGATTAACATAATGACATTCACAGATACTATTATAACCTTGCTATAGTACAATTCCATTTATCTCTCATTCTTTGCACTATTATTGTCATTTATTTTATTTCTATATGTTATAAACCATTTAATATATTATGATTATTACTTTAAACATCATTGTCTTTTTAAGATTTTTGCTAAAAGGAAAAATATAGTACTTATATTTCTCCATATATTTACTGTGATTGGTTATCTTTATTTCTTACTCTAGATATCAGTGTCTATTTGCTATCACCAAACTTCTGCCTGAAAACTTCCCTTTAGCTTTAAGTGTAGTGTTGGTATGTTGAAAATGAAGTCCTACAACTTATTTTTATCTGAATATTTCTTTATTATGTTGTTTTTTAAAGTATATTTTCACTGGATATGGAATTTTAAATTGATTTTTTTTTTAAATTTTCAACACTAAAAAGATGGTGGTCTATTGATGTCTGGCTCCCCTCCCTGATATACACAGTGTCTTATTTAACTAGTGGCTACTTTTAGAATTTTCTCTTAATATGTGTTTTCAAAAGTTTGACTATCCTGTACTAAGTGTGAATTCTTTGTTCTTATTTTTCTTAGTGTTTCCTGTGCTCTGTGGGTTTGTAAGTTGAGATATTTCAATCAAATTTTTAAAGTGTTTGGCCATGATTTAAGAATTTTTCTGCCAAATCATGTATATCTTCTTATTCAAGAATACAGATTACACATGTGTTTACTAATTTAATATATTCTCATAGGGCTCCAATCCCTTGTTTAGTTTTTGTCTTATTCTTATATCCTTGTGTGCTTTTATTTGGATTATTACTACTGATATATCTTTAGGTTCAACAATTGTTTCTACTGCTTTTTTTCCCTATCTCTCTATCTGTTAAAATAATCTAATAAATTTTTATATCTTTTTCTGTACTATTCCATTCAAAAATGTCAGTTTGATTCTACATTATTTGACATCTCTCCTAGAATCATTCTTATTTTTTCATTTTATACTATAAATTAGTTAGCACTTTTATAACAGTCATTTTAAATTCCTTGATGACTAATTATGCCATCTGAACTATCTGTGAATTTCCTTCTGTTGATTAATTTTGCACTTGATAATGGGCCATTTTTTTTTTTTTTTACTTCTTCATATCTTTTCACAAGGCAGCATAACATGTGGTGTGTCTAAAAGAATAATGGATACTAAATTATTGTATCTCTGTCTCTGGGATGTGCAATCTCACTCTTTAATCAGACATCTAAGGTGAGGGGCTTTTCTGTCTGAATTTTATCCTGATTGAATTTTTTAATGCACTTAATTTTTTAGAACAATTTCAAGTTTGCAGCAAAATTGACAGGAAGATACAGTGATATCCGACATACTCTTTACTACACCCCCCACCACCACCACGCATGCACACACAGGCATAGCCTCCGTGTTATTAACATCTCCCTCAAGAGTAGTACATTTTTGAAAACTGATGAACCGACACATCAACATCACCCAAAGTCTATAGTTTACATTATGGTTCACTCTTGGTGCTGTACATTCTGTGAGGTTAGACCAAATGTCTGATGGCATGTAACCATCATGACAGTACCCTAGAGTACTTTCACCACCCTAAAGTTCCTCTCTGCTCTGACTATTCATCCTAATAGTCTTTATTTCTACCCCTCTACCCCTGAAGCTTTAAGTTGTGTCCACCACTGGTTTCAAATAGGATTGTAAAGACTGTCTTTTGCCCCTTAACTTAACTCCCACGTTCAGGCCAGCAGCCTCAGAGGGGCTAATCCTTTGATCTTTTCAGAACTGAAGCTGGAAGTAGTTTAGGGTTTAGTACTGGTTGGGTTTGCTTTACTTTTGCAGTATACTTCAGCAAGCCCTGGAATCTGAGGACTGTGAGACTACACACACACACTGCTCTCCAGGCTACAGTCGTTTCTAGTGTTGTCATTTTTTCTGCCATTTCCTCATCAATACTTCTGGGGAAGGAGATGGTTAAAATGAGATATTGATTTTTGCATTTGGAGCTTTTCCAGATAGCAGTCTCTCTTGCCACCCATGCTGTCATTTAAAAGTCACCAAATTTCTCCTTGTAAAGTCTCTCCATCTGAGGCATGCTTCCCCCCTGCACACCTGTATTCACAACAGACACTTGACACTATTGTGACAAGGTTGACACTTCGGCACTTGTTTGCCCAACTATGAAGATACCATCTCTTCTTGGTATCAGTTGACTGTGGCATTTCGCATCAGCTGTGATTCAATAGCTTTATAGAAGAGCATACTTTATATTTTATCAGATTTTTTTCTTATTGTTATCTTGAGTGCTATGTTCTTCTTAGTATCTTTTTTAAAATTTTTAAAAATGTTTTATTTATTTCTGAGAGAGAGAGAGAGAGAGAGACAGCATGAGCAGGGGAGGGTCAAAGATAGAGGGAGATACAAAATCTGTGCTGTCAGCACAGAGCCCGATGCAAGGCTCGAACCCACAAACTGTGAGATCATGACCTGAGCCGAAGTCGGATGCTTAACTGACTGAGCCATCTAGGTGCCCCATTAATATCTTAATCAGAAGTGAAACTCTCCAGAATCACTTATTTCTTGGGTTTCTCTAATATCCTACTCATGTGCTTTATCTTGTCTACTCTTTACCTTCCTTTTACAAAACAACACATTTGCAACAACCAAAGCCATCTTTTAAAAAATAGCATAAGCCTGTTTATGTTTCCCTAGTGAGTCAATGCTTTATTTTTGTATGGGAATCATAAGACATCTCTTCTCTGGAGTCCTTCAGGCAAAAGCCACTTCTCCTTCACAAGACTTTCTTTAGTTATCAGTTTATCTCCAAAAGTAACCAAAGACTGCAGACATTAGGTTAAAAACTGACAGATGAACTTGATTAATCCTCAATTATTTGAAAGTTGTTATATTAGTGTTCAGGCTGCCATTAAAAGAAAACACACAGATAGGTTAAACAACACAAATTTATTTTCTCACAGTTCTGGAAACTAGAAGTCCCTGGTCAAAATTCTGGCAAATTTGATTTAAGTGAGGACTCTCTTCTTACCTTATTGGTGGTTATCTTTTGGCTGTGTCTTCACATGACCTCTCTTCATGGGCAGCAATAGACAGAGAGCTCTAGTGTTTCTTCTGTTTCTTATAGGAGTGCCAAACTTATCAAATTGAGGTTTCACCATTATGAACTCATTTATCATCAATTACCTTCATGAAGACCTTATCTCCAACTACAATCACATTGAGTGTTAAGGCTTCAACATATGAATTGGTGGGTGACACAATTCAATTCATGGCAGTTGATTCCAATGTTATGTCTAAAATTCAAAATATGTTTGATTTTTATCTGTATATTCTACTTGTTTATTTGTGCATTACTTATGCCTGATTAGCCAGGTATTTGAAGGCTTAGCCATGCTATTCTGTTTAGCCTCAGAAAGAAAGGATATGAAGTATTTTCTCCAAACTGTCTTGAAGCAACAGGATGGATGCTTAGTGGGTTCCATTATTCAGACTCACTGTGATTCATGTAATTAAGTGAGGCAGGGCAGACTCAATCTCTTGGTGATCTTTGAATGGTAGGGATGAATCAACCTCTCTTCTCCATATCTTTGTACAGGGAAACCTACATAGGTTTGGAAGGAGCTCTCTTATCTTTATCCATGAATAAGTCCTTCCATTTGTTTCCACTGTGTCTATTATAGATGGAGTGTAGTATTAAGGTCTATTTTTATTTTTACCTGTAGGTAGTACTCATTGTGATAGAGACCCATTATCCACTCTGCCATCAGTGATTTGCCTAAGCCAATTATAATTCTGTCTCCATCTGTGATTTTATCCAACCAAGAATATCCATGTAATTCAAACCTGGCCTTTGGTATATAAAGAGAGGCCTTCTGGGAGGCTTCATGGAATTAGGTTATAATCCTTAAGAGAACTAGAAGAATAGGTTCATGGCTACTGAATATGAGGCCAACGGCCTTTTTTTTTTTTTTCCAGTTTAATTATGAAATGAACACTAAGAGTAGCAGAGCAAAGTAGCCTTCTCCTTGATAAATTGTAGAATGAAGAATTTATGTGGGGCTCTTGACACTCGAGTGGTAGAATGAACAAACTCCTTGACTGAGTTGCTCAATTTTGTAGTTCACTCTAGCTCTGGGTCTCCTGTTATGAATGACATAATAAATTTCATGATTTCTGTTACTTGCAGCCAAATATCTCTGAAACAATATACCATTAACGGTGAGTCTGTTATGTACATATGTCAATTCATTGGGAGGATTTAAAAACCTGCTTCTACCTTACCTTTAGAAATAGAACCATTATTCCTTCATCAGACTGTATCCTCAATGGCTTTCCTTCTTCATTTCCATGTTCACAATATGGCCCACAAAGTCAGCATAACTTCTACCTGCTCCCTACATTTCATTTGTGATAAAGAGTCACATATGCCTTTATTTAACTCCCTCAGTGAACCTGGCTGTGTCCTAGAGTAGCACCTTTTCTTTTAAAAAAAAATTTTTTTTTCCACATTTATATATTTTTGAGAAGCAGAGTGAGACAGAGTGTGAGAGGAGGAGGGACAGAGAGAGGAGACATAGAATCCTAAGCAGGCTCCAGGCTCTGAGCAAACGTTCAGCACAGAGCCTGATGCAGGGCTCAAACCCACGAACCAACCATAAGATCATGACCCAAGCTGAAGTCAGATGCTTAACTGACTGAGCCACCCCAGTGCTCCTAGTAGCACCTTTTCAAAAGCTGTTCCTTTTCCTTTTGTGGCTGTGCCACCAAATTCATTAAGTTATTTTTAATAACTATTTTTAAATCCTCAATGACAAATTTTCTCTGTGGAAATTCTCCAGACCAGGCCAGGCTCCCTTACTCTTTGCCTTTATAGTTTCCTGGAGTTTCGCCCTCTTAGCCCTTTCTGAGTTTGTGGCAATAGAGTTGTGTCATTATTTGTACATTTGTATTTTTTGATAATTATGTTTTAAGTCTCAAAAGATGAAGTCTGCTTTGTCTTTGTCTGTTTAGTAACATACACGTTTTACACAATGTCTGTGCTAGTCTGCTCTGGCTGCATAACAAAATACTGCAGACATAGTGGTTTAAACAGCCGAAACTTATTTCTCCCAGTTTTGGGTGCTAGAAATACAAGATCAAGGTTTTGGCGGTTTTGCTTTTTTTGTAAGCCTTCTTTTCTTGGCTTATAGATAACTACCTTCTTGCTGTGTGCTTTCATGGTCTTTCCTGTGTGTGTATACATCCCTGGTCTCTCTCTCTTTCCATCCAAATTTTCTCTTCTTATAAGAATACCAGTCATAAAAAAAAAAGAAAAAGAAAAAGAATACCAGCCATATTGGATTAGGGTCCATCCTAAAGGCCTCATTTTAATTTAATCACTCATTTACAGCATTTATCTCCAAGTATAGTTATATCCTGAGATATTGAGAGACAGAGATTCAGCAAATAAATTTTGGATGAAATGGTTTAGTACATAACAGTACCTAATACAGTGCTTTGTCATAGGAAGTGTTCATCAAATAATTATTTGTGGAAAGAATGAATACAGGAGTGGCTTTTTCTACATATAACATAATTAAAACCAGCTACCATGCTCATTTCTTGCCTTTGATTACAGTCTGGTAAGTGTGCATCCCTCTATTAGAGAAAAGTCCAGAAAAGACAAAATAGTTCACTTATTATTTTCCTTTCAGGAGAGTGGTGGTTTAAAATTTTTATATGATCTTTCCACCTTTATACCATCTCACCTTTAGATGGAGACAATTGAAATGAGGTATGTGTTTGGCTGGTAAAATACAAATACACTCACACACACACACACACACACACACTTTAAAAAACTAAAATACAGCAATTTGCCATTTTACATTGTATTTGTCTAAGAAATATATTCATTGTAAGCCCTATTGAAAAAAAAATGTCTTTCATACTATCTAGGGGCAGTTGGATAGTTTTGATGTTCATTTAGCAAGTTTTAATTGACCATCTACTATGAACCAGGTAGTAGCTCAGGAACTAGACATAAAAAGTGAATGATTTACAATGCTTTAAGACATAGTCTAGATGAGAAAGAGAGACAAGTAAAGATGAAAATACATCTAAGTTTTTTTTAAGTGCTGAGAAAAAAGAAATTACAAGATATCATGGAAGCACTACAAAGACTACCTGATCCAATCTGGGACGATTCTGTTGCATCTTTTTTTGACTTCAAGGGATAGAAAACCCACTCTGAATTGGCTTTTTATTTTTAATGGATTTATTTGATTCAGAACCTAAAACGTCCAGGAGTGCAATGCTTTGGAAAACAGTTGGATTCAGGGCTCAAGGAGTGTTATGGTCCTGAATTTCTGTCTCTTGGTTTTGGTCAATTTTTATCCAGGCAATAGTTTCTCTTCAGACTCCAGGAGGTGGCCTCTTGCAGCAGCAGCCCTACTCTACACTCTCACTTACAAGCCCGGGGAAAGAGAGGCTCTCTTTTATAACAGCCTTCACAAACACCAGATAATTCTTATTGAATTCATTCACATCACATGTTGGCCTCTCAACTAATTAATATGGCCATGATTATTTGAGGAACTGACTCAGTTAGTATCTTAACTTATAAGGGCTGAAAACGAAGAGATAGTGAAGTCCAGATTGAATACTGAAAGAATGTTTATTCATCCATTCTCCAAGTCGGTATTGAGCACCTGTTATAACCAGGATCCATTCTAGGTGCTAGCGAGACCACAGGGACCAAACTAGAATCTCTGATCTCATGAAGCTTATATTCTACTGAGGCAATGATAAATGAATAGGTATATAAGTAAATATGCAGTACACCAAATAGACATAAATATTATGGAGAGAAATAGAGGTGGACAAGAGGTTCAAGGAATACATTGGTGTTGGGCAGAGGACTTGTTACTTATGAGAGTGGCCAGGAATGGTTGCTCAAGGAAATCTGGTGAGGATCCATTAATGCAGCTATGTAAGTGAGGAAGAGCAGTCCTGACAGAAGAATGCTCAAGGCCATGACCTGGAAGCATGTTTACTGTGTTTGAAAAAGGCAGAGAGGCCTTGTGGGCCAGGAGCATAGCAAACAATAAAGAGAGAAGGGAGATATCAGATTTGGTGGAGAAAAGACAAATAAGGTCTTAGAAGCTAAAATAAAGATGTTGGCTTAGTGATATGGGAGCCAGCAGAGGGATTGAGGAAAAGAAAAGCATGCTTTGATTTGTGTTTTAAAAGGATAATTCTTACCATTGTGTAAATCATAAACTGTGGATGGATAAAGGTGTAGGTGGACCAATTTATAAGCTACTAATGTAATCCAGGCAAGAGATCATCTTGACAAATAACACCTTTGCCTTCAGTGTTATTGGTCACGGTGTGGAAAAGTGGTCTGATATGGGATACATTCTGAAAGCCAAGCTCACAAGGACTTACTGACAGATATAAGGTGTGGGAGTAAAAAAGAGGAGTTATAGATGATTCCAAGCTTTTTTCCCCTGACCAACTGGGAAAAAATGGGTTTACGTTTTTGCTACGTGGGCAATATTGTAGTAAAGACAGGCTTTAGGAAGAGGATCAGAAACCTAGTTTTAGACATGATAATCTACAGTGGAAATTATCCAGTAGGTTGTTGGATACATTAGTATAGACTGCAAGGCAGAGGACTGGGTGTGGTTCAAAGTTTGTGCATTGTAGCACCAGGAGACTGGGCAAGATCCCTTAAACAATGACTATAGATAGGAAAGAGAAGAAGAATGAGAACTGAGACCTGGAAACTCCAACAGTAAGAAGACAAGTTGAGGAGAAGAAAGAAAAAAGGATGGTACAAAGAAGGATTGGGCTTGAGGGTAAAAGGAGAAACAAGAGAGTGTGGTATCTAAGATTCTAAACAAAGAAAAGACATTCAAAGGGTAGGAGTGATCAGCTGGGCCAAATATTTCTGATAAGTCCAGTAAGGTAAGAATGGAGAATTGACAGTCCTATTTAGCAGCAGGTAAGTCATTGGTAATAAAGAAACAAATGATTGTTCAGTAGAATCAATGAACCAATGGTTGATTCAGTACAATTGAGGGGATAAAAACTCATTTGAAGGGGTTTAAGGGAGCAATGGAAGGGAGTAATTCAGATAAGGCACATAGGACACATTTTTAAGGAGTTCTTTTCTTTATCTTTTTTTTTTTTTTTTTTTTTTTGGCTGAGAATTGTGGTCATTGGAGAAAAGAGGGCTGGCATCAGATGGTGGTTTTTATGCTTATGGAAGTAGTCCAGGAAAGAAAGAAAATTTGATGATTCCACAGAGAGGGGATGAGAGATGGAGTACTGTCTTTAAGAGGGCAGGAGAAAATTGTAGATTCAAGGAGTTGGCTTAGATAAGAATATGGATAGTATATCTGTAATAACATGCTTAAAGGACAAGGTAAAACAAATGGGCAGAGATGTAGATTGGTGGGTGAAGGTGTGGTTGGGGCCTGGCAGTTTTATGCTTATTGCTTCAGTATTTGTACTGCTGTAGGAAACACAATAAGTGAAAATGAAGATGAGGCTGAAGGTTGTAGGAGAGACAAAAGATACGAAATTGTCAGTGGGGAGTGGGACAATGACTTGTTGTTACAGCAAATATAACAGTATTATCGGGTGTCTGTGAGAGCCCTGGTGGGTCATCAGTATATCAAACAGTGCAGTTGTGTTTTCCTCCAGGCACTTTCTACTAGGAATATACAAGTATGGAATGGGTAGAAAGTTGGATTTATCCAGCAGTAGGTTTCTCCAAATACTAAGAACGTAGAGATTGGTGGGGCAAGTTAGGTGCATGCAAATACATAGTTATAATTTTTGCATGGTCCATGGTCTTAATCTGAGTCAAGAGGAAAGTGAGGACTGACTATTTCTGGAAGAAAGAGACATGTATTCTGGAAAAAGTAATAACAAATGTCTACTGTGAACTTGACCCTTCTGAACTTTGATGCAATGTTATCAACCAATGCTATAGTTTGGCAGTGGACTGGCACACACATATATCAAAACTGAATATATCTAAATTACATAAAAATATAATTCTATAATGCTTTAAAACAACTGAGAGTAGTCAAAGTCAAAACATTTGTCCATTTATTTCTTCAAACTCAGAGCAGCGTAAATAATAAGAATGTGAAAATCCTATGCACTTCAGGAGAAACTGATTTTCAAGAATAAGCACCTTCTCTTCCAAAAACTACACTGAATTTGGAGCATATACAATTAAATCCAACTGTAATAGACTTATGGAGTTTTCTTCTGGAATAGTAAGGAAAATTATCGATATCCATAAAACGTAGCAGAATGTGTCACATATTGATTAGGAGGTCTACATGAAATGATCTGATGATTCACAGAAATGGTGGTATCAATCAGAAAAAGAAACAGAGAGAGAGAGAGAATGAGAGACAAAGACAATGCTATGGCTTCATGGAATGAAATTTAATCATTTTCGGAATAATTTTGTTTCTCACCAGTTAAATTTAGATTTGACAAGAGAATCTGGGTTATCGTAGCAATTGTAATAAATTGTCTCTCACCTTTTTCCAACTTTTTTCTAGGTTTTCTTCTTGGACAGGAGAGGCTAAAAGGCTGAAATTTCCTGACTCATTTTCACCAAGTTTCTGTATGCCCACTAATCCAACACAACTGTGTAAGATTTGAATACAGACCTAAGGTCAAGTGGAGAGAGAAGTGGGTGGTGGGGCATCCATCTTGCTTGTGTGGCTGGTGGAGGTGGCATGGTTAGGGAACTGGAAGCTGTCACATCAGTGTCCCGATTTAGCAACTTCCTTCTCTGGAAGCCCCTGATGCTAAAATAGTATGTTGTTCTAGATTTGTTGTCAGGTTGAGAGTTGTTCCTCTTATCTATTTTTTCTTGATTCCAAGAAAGTCATTCAACACCCGGTAATAAATCTCACTTTGTTCAAATTAGCTTGAATGGATTCTGTCCTCTGAATCAGAAACCCAGTGGAAAAAGAGAAAAAGCCTTTGAGAGCCGGAAACTTGATCTGACCAATGAGCATGTCACACATCACAATCACCTTGAATCTATGCTAAGCCTATGCATTCCTGGGATACATTCTCTGACTGATGCAAAAATGATCAAGGAGTCTCTATTTTTCACTAATGCCCATATACGATTCTGATGTGGGCAATCCTTACAGCAGTGGAACTTTGATGTCCCGTGGTTCAAAGAAATTATTCAGAGGTCTTAATGGAATTTGGTATCAAAAATGTGCCTGTGATTTTTGTGTGGTATGGGTTGATTGAGATTGTAGGTGAAAAAGAATCTATTATTGGCAATTCCCAAATCTCTGGCATTACTATAAGTTTAGTGATATCTCAACCTATTGACCACAGGAATGCCTATGCACTCACATACTCACATACATACCCCAAATATCTTTTTGAGATAGTTATTTTCTTGGATTTAAAAAATCATGATGTAGAGTAACTGGTATTCATATTTGGTTTTTATTTTAAAAAAAAGAACTGATGGGGCGCCTGGGTGGCTCAACTGGTTGAGCCTCCCACTTCGGCTAAGATCATGATCTCCCCATTCATAGGTTCGAGTCCTGTGCCGGGATCTGTGCTGACAGCTCAGAGTTTGGAGCCTGTTGTGTCTCTCTCTCTGTCCTCCCAGCTTGCACTCTGTCTCTTTCTCTCCCTTTCAAAAATAAATAAACATTAAAAATTTAAGAAAAAAACAGAACTGAATGTATGGTACCTAGTGCTTTGTGCCTTCAGTATGGTTAATGCAAAGAGAGATTTTTTTTTTCCAGTAGGGAAATTTCATCCTCTTATCAAAAACAATATGTTGAAAAAAAATTAACCATACTTCACACTTTCTCTTTTGAACATTTATAATCCTTTTCCCCAAATATTTTCTTTCCAGAGTGGCCTTTTAGGAGATTTTTTTTTCTTTTTAATTTAACTAAACATAATTTTAGATGCCCCTGGAAATCTAAAAAAAAAAAAATCATTCACCGTGAAATAATTACTGAACAGATAAAAATTTTCCTTTCTGCCTCCTTGGTCATATGAACTCCTATAATACTTTTGATCACATTTTCTGTTCTTTTCTATAATTAATTCTACATAATAAAAATCCCATTTACTGAGCATTCGTTATGTTCTAGGCAATTGTCTAAACATAGTAAATATATTAAATAATCTTATACGCATCAATAAGATGGGGATGCTTCTATTACTATCTCCATTTTATAAGTGGGAAAACTGAGTTTCAGACGTTAAATAAGGCAATCTTCTAAGAAAGAACAGATTCGGAAGCCTGTGATATCATGTCTCCTTGGTATGGTTGGATCTATATAATTGTCTTTTCAATATATGTCTTACAACAAGGAACTGGTGAAATGTGTGTTATATAATAAGATTTGGCCATCTTTTTACTGAAGATAATTTATCTTATCACCTCTGTCTTCTTAGGTGCATTCTGCTGCAGAGAAAGCTTCCTACAATTTAGCATCCTTAATATGTTAGATTACTAAAAACTTGAGACCAAAAGTAATGGATCAAAATTCTGGAACATTTTGGGGATCTTGATTGGTAGTTTCAGAGTACATTATAAATATACAGCCACCTCTGAAGTATTTGATTGTAACCATTTCTCTAATTTTTTATGACAATAATTAAACTTTAAAAATTCAGCTTGGGGGCACCTGGATGGCTCCGTTGGTTAAGCGTCTGACCAGCTCAGGTCATGATCTAGGTGGTTTGTGAATTGGAGCCCTGTTGTTAGGACAGAGGCCACTTCAGATCTTGCTTCCTTCTCTCTCTGCCCCTCTCCCACTCGTGTGTGTGCATGTGTGTATGTGTGTGCACACGTGTGTGCTCTCTTTTTCTCTCACAAAAATAAATGAAAACATGAAAAAAAGAAATAAAAGATGAGCTTCGTAAGTAGACATTGGTACTTCATTGTGACTGCAATTTACACTAATTACAAGTGCAGTTGGTCTTGTTCCCCTTTCAACAATCAAATATTAAATGTCATCCTCCCTGTGAATTCTTCTCATATGGGGGATGTGCACTGGCCAGAAAGAATAGGGGTCAGGTGCTGCTGAATACAGAATCTGTGATGTCTGATCTATCACTTAACTTCATTAAACCCAGGTTGTCCACTGTAACTAAGGGGAATTATAATTGGGGGAGGTGTTATTTTCAATATTCAAGAGAGTGCTTTGGAAGTCCCATAGTCTGCTACATAAAGAATGCTTTGAAAGAGTAGCTGTTAATATTATTGTTGTTATCATAATTATTGAATATTTGTTCATAATGCCTTTTCAGTGGAGTTTTGTAATTTGAATAATTTTGTAAATATCATAGATATCAAGTTTTTGCTACATCAGGTGGAAGTAAAGAGAAATTACCATATGTGGTATGGTAATTAAAAAAATATGTTTGGGGCACCTGGGTGGCTCAGTTGAGCATCCAACTTCAGCTCAGGTCATGATCTCACGGTGTGTGGGTTCAAGCCTTGTGTTGCGCTCTGCACTGACAGTTCAGAGCCTGGAGCCTGCTTGGGATTCTGTGTCTCCCTCTCTCTCGAGATGCTCCTTCCCTGCTCATGCTCATGCTCTGTCTCTCTCTCAAAATAAATAAGCATTAAAAAATATATATGTTTAATGCCTTTCTAATAAAAACTAACAAAAGCATATTCCAATTATGTTTCAAATGCAAATTTGATTAAAAATAAGAATACTTAGGGGCGCCTGGGTGGCTTAGTCGGTTAAGTGTCCGACTTTCGCTTGGGTCATGATCTCGCGGTTTGTGCGTTCGAGCCCCGCGTCGGGCTCTGTGCTGACTGCCAGCTCAGAGCCTGGAGCCTATTTCAGAGTCTGTGTCTCCCTCTCTCTCTGACCCTCCCTTACTCACGCTGTCTCTCTCTCTCCTATAAATAAATAAAAATAAAAAAAATAAAAATAAGAATACTTATAAATAGTAAAACAGATGAAATTATATCAGATAAAATTTTGAAGTTATTGAAACTTAAGGAATAAGATTACTCCTTTTGTATATGTTTTTTGAAAAAAATAAAGTTGATATTTGGGATTTTAATAAATTAAAATGCTACATTGGTATTTAGGGAACTTTTAATATTAGGGAACTTTTAGAGTCAAAATGAATATATAAAAACCCATACATTTGGTGATCTTATCATTTTATACCCATAATTTTGCCTGTCATGGGAGAATAAAACCCAACCATTTCAAAATTACAATTATTTTCTATTATTATAACAGAATTTCAATGGACAGATTTTCTTTCTTTTTATCTACCCACGTGTATGAAAACTGTATGCATATAAACACTCTGATTCTATCCTTAGCAAACTTACAATATTCATGAATCTAAAATCACTCTTCTTCATGTTTAGTCCAATAATGCCTCTTGTTCTCTCAAAGAAAGCGTCATATCCCCCAGATGTAAACATTGCTTTAAGAGCCAATGCCATATGCTGACAGATGGCATCCCATCTGTGGTTCAGTTATTAAAAATAAATTTCTTGGCTATGTTCAATAAATATAAGATATTCTTATCCATTTTTTCCAGAAATGTTTAGTTTTCAGCCATAGGTTTAGGAAACCAAACCACAAAGCTCAATCCTATATAATAACTTGAGTAACAAAATAAGCTTTTTGTCAGACTAAATATATTTAGGTTAAGATGTTCAGAAGAGAAAAATATAGAGAAAGATAAATGCAAACTAATTTCTCTAAGTATTAGACTTTTGATTTGGCTCAGCTATATCGTTAGATGGGGAATTTAAAAAAAATTGTCTTCTCTTCTGGGAATTAAGCGGTGGTGGATAGGGACCATGAAACCCAACCTAGTTGACATGTTTAAGCAATGTTAGAACTCCAAAATGTTTGTCAGTAGTTCTTTTCCCGCTACGTCTTCACACCTTCAAATTAGTCCATTTTTCCCCACATTTCACTGTTAAACAAGACTTTGAAGAAAAATATAAGTAATAAATTTCTTCTCATCATAAAACAACAGTTTTATTATATAACTAAAGGAAGAAAGGCAGTGTTTAAGAGGGTAGGTTCCTTAGAGAGAACTTTGATAGCTTGTGATCTCTGGAAAAAGAGATGGGTAGACAAAGCAAGTGAGAATCATGTTTAAAGGCATTGAAAAAAATCAAGATCTTGGGTGAAAGACTTTAATACCCATTTCCCTGTTTCTCCTTCCCAGGGGCATCTTGGTGCTGATGACGGAAACTGGATATGCTTTTGTCCTTCCCTTTCTTTCTCTTTCTTACTCTCCATCTCTTTTCCTTTTCTATTGTCTTCCTTCTCTGGAGCAATATGCTACCTGTAACTTCTAAGCATATTTGTCATTCAATCAGTGTTCAACAAAATTTGCCAATCCTTTTTGTTCAAAAGGCCCAAAGCATGCAGAAACATGAAAATATTCATTGGAAGTTGTCTTCCTACAGAATGTAGAAAGCGATTTAATTAGCATCAATTATAATGGTGGCCAGTGATGAATTTGAAACTAAAATGTAGTCTCCTGATTTCCCATCTCATGATCTTGACATATTATCACACATGTATTACGTTTCCATATAGGGGACTGAGAAAAACAGTCACTGAGGGAACTAAGAGTTTTGGAATAATATCTCTATCATTCCTACCAATTTGGAGCTAATATATCAGAAAGCTAGAAGATGAACTCAGGTGGGGAATAAGGGAAAGTGGCTAATTGAAACTGAAGCAATACTTTGAAAATTTAAAACATTAATGCATACATGAAATCATATATCAAGAGAATAAAAGCAAGTGTCAATACTCTCTAACATGATAAGGATTAGGATTAATTTTACACTCTAAAGACCAGGTCAGTAGAAAATAGAAAATGATATGCCAATCTCACTCACAAACATGGTAAAAGAATCCCTAAATAATGTTAGGAAACTGTGGCAACCATTTAAAAATGGCCCACAAGATTCTTCTTTTGTTTTAATTTCTCTCTGAGTGTGACTACTACATTCTACAAATATAATGAGCTATCATTCCCATGGTTATGTAACAGCATGTGGTGATGATAACAGAATTTTGCAGATATAATTGAAGTCCTTAATCAATTTACTTTGAGTTAATCAAAAGGCAAATCATCCCAGGTGGACCTGATCTAATCAGGTGAGGTCTTCCATGGGAGAGTCTCTGGCTGTCTTGGATAAGTAAGTCTCTAAGAGCTGAAATTGGCTCGAACCAACAGAAAGGAAAAAAAATGAGACATCGTTCTTATAATCACACAGAAATGAATTCTAACAACACCCAACGAGCTTCATAAAGGACCCCAAGCCCAAGCTGAGGTCATAGCCCTGACTAACACCTTGACTTCTGCTTGGTAAGACCCTGAGCAGAGGGCTCAACTTACATCTGGACTGACTCATGGAAATGGAAAGTATGAGATAATCAACGGTGTTATTTAAAGCCATTATATTTGTGGTCAGCTGTTACATAGTATTAGGTAGTTAATAAACAAATCAAATCCAGAGTATTTTTGGAAATAAAATAAATATAATCATATAAGGTAATCATCATTATTAGAAGGTACATTTCTGTGGCTTACCCTATTAAATTAAAAGAGGAAAATCATATAATCATCTCATAATGGCAGAAAAAATTGATACAATTCTGTTAATACCAGAGATAGAAGAGAAGATGCTTCCTATCACTGCCATTATTCAAATGGAAGTAGACAAATTAGTGAGCACATTAACAGGAGGCATAGAAATCCAGGTGTAAAGCTCCAAATAAGAATATATAAAATTATTGTTTACAAACTATATGATGGTTAAATCAGAAAACCATAAAATTTTATGGATAAATTGGTTCTAATTAATAAAACACTCTTGCAAGTTTAGGGAACATAAGAACAATATACAAAAATCTCTTGTGATTCTGTGCACAAGTAATAAGCAATTACAAAATGCAGGAAGTATAAGGAATCAACCACATCATTTATAATAGTGACAAAACCATAAGGTTATGAGGAATGAAACCAATCAAATATAAAAATCAAAAGAAAAATCCCTAAATTAATGGAGAATTAGGCCATTTTCTTGGGAGAAAACTCAAAATTATAAACATGAGAATTATCATCTAATTAATCTAGAGATCATTTCACTTTCAGTCAAAATACACCAAAAGTTTCTCATAAAACCTGAAAAAGTGATTACAAACTTCAAATATAAGGGAAAAACCCTAAAAATAGATAAATCCTTAAGAAAAAGGAAGGGGGATATGGCTTATTAGATTCTAAGTTGTTAAAAACTATATAATTAAAGTAAGTTGCCATTTGCACATGTATAAAAAACCAGAGGGATTAACCAAAATAGAGTTTTAAAGACCTACAATTTATATACATGAATTAAAACATAGCATTAGAAACCATATCAGAATGGATTGACAATTTCTAAAGAATGCTGAGACAATATACTATTCAATGCAGCATTAAACCAAATTCTCACATCACTCCAGACATACAAATATATTTCATATGCATTAAAGATGTTATGGGAATCAAAATTATTAAAAAATGTGGAATACAATACAAAGGCTATATTTATATTATTAGAATAAGAAATTATCTCAAAGAAAAAATAAATTATAACCTGTAAAGGAATAGATTGGTATTCTGATTACATTAAAGTAACAACAACAGGGGCGCCTGGGTGGCTCAGTCAATTAAGCCTCCGACTTCGGCTCAGGTCATGATCTCTAGGTTTGGGGATTTGAGCCCTGCATTGGGCTCTGTGCTGACAGCCAGCTCAGAGCCTGGAACCTGCTTCAGATTCTGTGTCTCCCTCTCTCTCTCTGACCCTCCCCTGCTCATGCTGTCTCTCTCTCTCAGAAATAAATAAAAAACACTAAATTTTTTTTAAAAAGTAACAACAATAATAATAAACTGTTATGCAATGAAAAGTCTCATGAAGTTGAAAGAAATGCTACAGACTGGACAAGGGGCTCATAATGTTTACAGGTAAGATTAGTCATCACAATATATAAAGAATTTCTGCCAATCAAAAAAAAAAAAAAGAATGAACACCACTACCTTTCCCCACAAAAAAGGGGCAGCCCATAATATACAAACAGGAATGGCTGATAAACCATTTTTGCACGTAGAAAGATGTTCAACCTCACTAATAATGAGCAAAATTAAGATTAAGTAAGTAATTCATTATCCAATAAATGATTACTGTAAATAGGTCTGAGAGCTTCAAACACTGTCCATGATGTAGGTACAAAACACTATCATCCCTTGTGGCATAAGCGTAAATTAACAATCACTTTTTCAAACCTAGGAGCCTTGATCATGCCCATAACCTACTCAGGTAGACCTTTTCCACTTTTAGTCATCTAGGGTAGAGAAATTCTCACCGTATACTTGCACAGAGAATGTGTGTGAAGATATTCCTTGTAATACTTCTGGTTTAAAATAATGTAACAAACTTTCACAGGGCAAATGGATACATCTCAAAACCTTAGGCTAAGGGAAAGAAGTAACTAAATGATTCCTATATATAAAACAATGTATAAATGAATTATGAATGGATAAATCTGTGGTCAAAGTACATAATTACATATAGGGACAACCTATACCTATTTCTGTTATAATGACAGAGTGGAGCCTTAGCTGCATCTGTAACATTGTGTTCCTTGAGAAAGAGGTGGGCAGTAAAGGAAGGAGGGAAGGAAACAGGAGGAGAGAATAGGAGAGGGGGACAGAGAGGAAATATAGGTTAACGTGTATTTGTGCCTAAGTATCTTTATTATTGTTTTCATAACTTTCTATAAATGTAGAAAAATTCATGATTAAAATAAATTTTATAGTGACTTAAAGGGGATAGAGTCAGAAAAGTCACATTAGAAAGGATATTTTCTTCTGGCAAATGTTAAAAGAGAGATTTGGGAAAACTAGTGGCCTCATTATTGGCTTTCTAACATTTTAGGCCATTGGCTCCAGGCAAAAAAGGCATTTTACCTATTGAATCAATATATGCACAAGTTTTACAAAGCACTTGTTAGCCCTTATTATGCTAAATACACTAGATTTTCTTTTTCTGCTTTGTGCTGTTTTCCTGTCTACATTAAGCTGTGCTGTGCTGGCTGAGCTACGCCTGCCATTCTGTCATTTTTTTCTCTTAGATTTCATTTTAAAAATGCCAATCCTGACCAATTATATTGACTTTGAGACCCACCGGTGGATTCTAGCCCAAAGTTTGAAACAGAGTGGGCTCATGCCAAGAAAAAGACATTTGAATTAGATCTGCAATTTAATTCTGACTTTGACATTGTCTGTAAAATCTGTAAAAGTCAGTTAACTGTGTTGGCTCAGTTTCATCACAGGAGAAACAGAATTGACAGTGGCGTAAGGCTCATTCACTAGTTATTTACCGAGCATCTACCGTGTGCCAGGTCCTTTTCAAACACTGAGATCAAGATAGCTGCTGTTGATTGAGGATGCTTTTCATTAATGAAAGGACTATGTTATTTTCATTTTACAGAGAGAGAGCGAGCGAGCGAGAGAGAGAGAGAGAGAGAGAGAGAGATTCAAAGAATGTAGACAGCAAAATATAGAATCAGTCTCAATTAGACCAAAGGATTTTTTATATAAGATCTGGAGGTCTCAAATGTAGCCCTCTGGATAATGTCAAGCATACGGACACTGGAAATAAAATGTTTTATAGAAAAAATTCTCATGGAATGTATTAAATATGAATTGTACTCTTTTAATGCCCTGGAGAATAAAAATGTGGTAACACTTTCAAAACTTAAATTAAATCTTATTCTCAGCTCTCACTTTGTTAGGAGAAGGAGCAATTTAACCTAATTTGGGCTTTGGGGGACCTCTTGACCTCACCTTTCACCTCCTTGAAGTCACAATCAGGATGAGGTATTTGTGATGTTTAGAAAATAAGGGAAAAGGCTTCAGTCTTCACTTCATTGTGTGCTCTGCTGAGGTGCCCCAGGGTCCATTCCACTCCTCCTCAGCTTTGCCAAAGTGGGACTGGAGATCTTTCCTAGAGCTCTGACACCATGGCCTTTGGGCTCCATGAACTTCAGTGTCTATATAACGACTTATTAGAGACTTTAGGGTGGTGTGCATCTCCACCATGTAACCCTGTCACCACCATAAAAAAGCACACACTGAGGGGCGCCTGGGTGGCTTAGTCGGTTAAGCGTCCGACTTTCGCTTAGGTCATGATCTCGCGGTTCGTGGGTTCGAGCCCCGCGTCGGGCTCTGTGCTGACTGCCAGCTCAGAGCCTGGAGCCTGTTTCAGTCTGTGACTCCCTCTCTCCCTGACCCTCCCCTGCTCACGCTGTCTCTCTCTCTCTCCTAGAAATAAATAAAACATTAAAAAAAAAAAAAAAAGCACACACTGGGACCAAATCTTTCTCCCTCCCTCTGCCTTCCAAAGCTTCTGCCAACTCAACCTCCTTCTCTCCAAACTCCAGGAGGGCTTCTCTCCACCCCAGGGCCTAGTATAATTTACTTCTTTTTGAAAAACCCAACCTTGTAACTGTGGCTGGAGAGGAAGTCTCCAGGACTTAACAGTCCTTGAGTGTATGTAAGGGGCGAATGGGAAAGTAATTCTTTCTACAGGTACCTCCTGTAATAGAAAGTTTCAGAAAGTTCACATTATACCACTTTACTTTTACCAAAGACCTCCATTAGTAGCTGTTTGTGCTAACTGAAGGAAATCCAGATACTTTTTGCTTCTAAGAGAAAAGCCCTGGGGCTCCTGGGTGGTTCAGTGGATTGTACTGTCAGGTCTTGATCTCACAGTTTGGGAGTTCGAGCCCATGTCAGGCTCTGTGCTGACAGCTCAGAGCCCGGAGCCTGCTTCATATTCTCTCTATCTGCCCCTTCCCCACTCACACTATGTCTTTCTGTGTCTCAAAAATATATACATGTTAAAAAAGTAAATGAATAAAATAAAAAAGCCCTTACCGAATTAATGGAGGCTTTTGGTACAAGGAAAGGTCTGTAATGCCAACTTTTGGAAAGTTGGGTCTATGCTTTACACCATTTCAGCTTACAAAAGTTTTCCTAGCAATGTTCTATTTTGGGACAGAAAAAAAAAAAAAAAAAAAAAAAGCCTGTATTCTTGATTATTCCACAGCTACACAGCCACAAAACAAAACACAATTTAATATCTCAATAAATTATTCTGAAACACGTGTTTGGTATATTGGCATAACTTCTATAGAAGAAAGAGTTTCTAGGAGAGCATGGGTGACTCGGTTAAGTGTCAGACTCTTGATTTCAGCTCAGGTCATGATCTCAGGGTTGTGAGATCCAGCCCCCACGCTGGGCATGGAGCCTGCTTGAGAGTCTCTCTCCCTCTGCCCCCTCTCTGCTCTCTCTATCTCCCTCCCCCGCACCCCAAAACAAAGACAATGTCCACATGTAACATTAAAGGAAGAACTTTCTTCCTTTTTCAAATGGTTTATTATGCCATTTCGAATTACACACTGTAACAAGAAACAGGGACTCAACACACTATTAATGGATACATTTATTTATTAATTACTCAGATTGTTGTGTTCAGGCCTCCTATTATGAAGTTAATCTTGTCCATTTTTCTTTATGGTTTATGAATACTAAGTAGGTAAATACTTTTTTTATATTTTCCTTGTGATTATATACATTTTATCATAATTCAGATGTCTTCCATCCACAATAATGTGCTTTATTTATTTATCTGTGACAAATATAGGTATAGTAGCTGTCTTTGGGTTAGCATTTATCTATATTTTTCAGTCTTTGCTATTACAATGTGCTTTTCAACATCCTTAGGTTTTCAGCATGTGCCTGGTAAATAACAACAAATTTAAAAATCCGATGTGACAAATTCTGTCACTGGTAAAAGTCATCTACTCACTTTTAATTGCTGATTTACTTCTATCATTATATTTCATGTTTTCTAATTACTCTGATACATTAATATTCTCCATCTTCATTTTTTACTTCTATCACTGTTTGAAGTATTTTTCTATTCAATATTTTTCTTAGCTAGTTGTGACTTTTCAACATCTAATTTTATGGTTACCTTAATTATAACAAATTTACATAACATAGTCTTAGGGTTAATCCATAGCTCTAGCCTTCTCCTGAATAATATAAGAAACAAAGTGCATTAATTATAGCCACTTACTCATAATTCTGCTCATTTTTAGTTCCATTTTCTTAAATTTCCTCCAAATTATTTATTTTATTATAATCTCAGATGAATATTCTTTTAGATTTACCCACATGTAGAAGAATTTAGTTCTACACCTTTTTTCTTACAATTTGCTCTTTGTTTTGACAGGTTTAGTTTCTCTTATTTTGAAGTATATCCCTGTCAAGGAATTGTTCAAAAAATGATTTAAAAAAATTCCTAGAAAAATTGTGAGCATGTGACAAAGTTTTCGTTCACTCACTGGTAAGTAGAATGATATGGCTGGGTCAAGAGAGGAGTTCAGAAACTGGGGCGTACATGCTGTGTTCCATGTCCAGGAGGGTACACCCCGGCCTTTGTGGTGTCTTCTCTAATGAGCAAAGCCAAACTGTCATCCCACCTTGACAGTTTTACAGGATTGTGAAATGTCTGAACCTTAGTTTTGCAAACAGCACTGCATTCTCCCAGAGAATCAGCTGGCCATTAGGGAAGGTTGTTGGAAAATGCCCTCTCTTGCTCACCGTTCATGGCTCAGATGGTCACTTGTTCTATTTACAAAGTTTGGATAATTTTTTTAACATCTTATAAATGTTTTTACTGAAGTTATTATGATGGTTAATTCTCTCAGTTTTTGGGGGGAAGGGATGGGGAGGATTTTGAATATATCTTTTTGCCTTCATTCTTAATAGCTTACAAGGCATAAAATTCTAGATTGACCATTATTTCCTCTCATCTTTCAAAACATGTACCACTGCTCTTAATGATCTTTTGACTCATTGTTTGCTATTCTTTTGTCATAATCTGGTGCCTCTTTTTCTGGCTGCTTTCAAGCTTTCATTGCCCTTGGTGTGTTCAACAGATGCAATATGTTTGTAGGTATTGATTTCAATTTGTTTTAATGTGAGTTCAATTATGAATTTAAAATGAAGTTTATTATGGCTGATAGGTTTAGGTCTTTTGTGGATGGAGGATTTTTAGAATATATCGTCTACAGTATTTCCAGAAATGGAAGTCCAGGAACTCATTCTCAGGACATTTGTTTTGCAACATATGTTATACCAAAATGAAATTTTAAACCAAGAAGTCTTTGGATCCTTAAAAACATCAAACAAAGCAAAAAAACATAATGACAAAACCCAGGCAATAGAGCCAAAGGGGAAAATTCCAAGATGACAAGTATATGGCTATTGGAGGGTGAGCAGACTATACTGGAGCACAACGACCAAGAGTTCAGGTGACCCAATGCAGAAATCAATCAATCAATCACAAACACACAGCCAAATAATGACAATATCAGGTCACCTAATGTGTTAAATTATATGAAACATAGTATTTAGAGGGATTTCCATATTAAGTGAAAAAAGTCATTATTATCTACAAAAACAGGAAGGTAAACAATAAAGGAATAGTAATCATTTAGTATTTTACTAAGCTCAGATGTAAAGAACATGATCTAATCAGTGACATATTTACAACTAACAATTCACCAGGAGTTATAATTATATAATATTATATAATATATATGTATTAATTGTATAATTATTTGAGGGAAAGAGTGAGTGAATATGATTGTATACAAATGTGTTTGTGTAAATGGAGGGAAAAGCAATGATCCATGAGTTCTAAAAGCATAACCTTCATCATCGGATTTCAGTAGATAATTTCTAAAATGGACATAACAAAAAACGCCCACTATGCATATTATTTAGAAACCATGAAGGTGATTAGGATGTAGGATTTGTGGATGGAGAGGAGAGAGTTGGAAAATTTAGATGCACAAGTTCTAAATTAGTGAGACTATTACTTGTTTCTAAGAAATTACTAAAAAAATCACAATTTTTCCTGTGGAAAAGTTTGATAATGGCTCTCGCTGAGAACAACAATATGTTCCTTTGAAGAGTAGGGTAATGATTGTGAAGAGGGGGAGAAGGAAAGAGGAAGAGGGGGAGGAGGAAAGAGGAGTCAGGAGATGGAAGATGAACTTAAAGGTCTCCAGATGGGCGGAAATGAATATGACCTATGGAATGACCACTTTGGGTTTGTACTCACCAGGGACCTGATGCCGCAGTGGACTATGAGGGGACAACATGAGAACTGAGATATATGTGGAGGGGAGGGGCCTGGCAGCCCAGTTTTGCTCTTCAAGGTTTTGAGAAAATAAGCAAATGACTGAGAATCTCTGAACTTCACTTTCTCTGTGTGTTCCCCATCTGGAGAAAGAATAGCAGGGATAAATAATAAGTGGATAAATACGGATAAACTTCACATAGAGAGGAATAATCGTTACAAAAATTATGTGAGACTCTGTATTAAAAACTATTTGTGATCTCTGATCATCTCCACAAAATCGTAGCTCTTCCTAGGAATTAAACCACTGATGGCTTTTTTAGAAAAATGTTTTTATCTGTTTACTTTGCAAAAGAGACTCAAACATGCTAAAACTTAAGTTTGTAAAAGAGGAAGACAATTGCAGGCCTTCAGCAAGAATTTAAGTCAATAGGGGGGAAAACACAGTTTAAGGGCAGTTTAATTTCCTGTAGACTAAGAACAAACGCTGACAGAAGTCAAGTGTTGCTTTTGTCTTAATTTCAGAAAATGTTATTTTGCTCCTGAAAGGAAACTAAGAGAGAAGGAATGGTGGAAAAACTCGATTTGGCTTGGTCATTGAAGGGAAAGAGTTGAAGTAGTTATTCTGTTTGATGTGCTTGCATAGATATTAAATGGAGCACTGGCTGACCTTTACAGTCTGAAAATATTTGAGTGTTTGCTAACCAATTTATTAACTCTTTTCTCATCCGCTTCTAAAGTGATTCCATATAGGTTATTTTCATGGCTTCAACAAAGAGACATGAGATGATGGTTTCTTTCTTGCCTAGAAATTGGAGTTCAGCTTCTGTTCGATACTCTCATTGGAAGTCTGTCTAAGAACTCCTAGAGCTGGATTGTTGTTGTTTTTTTAATTTTTTAATGTTTTATTTATTTCTGAGACAGAGAGACAGAGAGAGAGACAGAGAGAGAGAGAGAGAGAGACCATGAGCAGGGGAGGGTAAGAGAGAGAGAGGGAGACACAGAATCTGAAGCAGGCTCCAGGCTCTGAACTGGCTGTCAGCACAGAGCCGGATGCGGGGCTCGAACCCATAAACCGTGAGATCATGACCTGAGCCAAAGTCGGACGCTCATCAGACTGAGCCACCCAGGCTCCCCAAGAACTGGATTGTTTGACAAAGCTCTATTATTCTAGCAGAAATTCCCGCCTCATGCAAAATCTATTGTTCCCTTCCAGGTTAAGAGGTTTTGCTCTAAGAGAACAGAGAATACAGATAGAACCTGGAGGCTGAAAGGTTGTTGTTTTTGTTTTTGTTTTTGTTTTGTTTTTTCTAATTTCTTACTTATTTTGTTTTATTTATATTTTGTCACTACTTATGTCTGAGATGACGAGACTTCTCTGGAAGCAGAGTTTCAAGTAAAGTTAATGCTGGGTTTCTGCCCCCTGGAAGTAGAGTAGCAGTTTAGAAAATACTCCTTTTTTCCCCCTCTGCTGCTTGCATAGCTCCTTTTTCTCTTCCTTTTCTCTTTTTAATCAAGACCTTTCTCTTAAGATTAAAAAATCTGAACTTTTAAAGGAAATTCTCATGGGCTTGGAAAGTGATGAAAATATAATAATATCAAATAACTGCTCCCACTGAGAACAATGAATCAGATTCTCATCTTATGTGACTCTTGGGCAAGTTGCCCACTGTGTCACCCATCCCGGGATTCTAGCCCAGGTGGTAGCTCTAATTATCCCCACTCTTTATTCCCTGGCAAGGAAAACTCTTTCTAATTATTTAATAATTCTGATTCATTCTGAAATAAATTTCAGCATGTTATATTTTGCCATCAGTAAAAGCAATGTGTTAATTTCATTTTAATTGTCAGTATTCCAGAGGCTGTTAAAACCCAGTGAATATCACTGGGAGGAGGAATGGATGGAATATGGATTAGAATTAAATGATTAAATCCTTAAGGAATATATCAGTTTTGAGTTTCAGTGCAACCTTATTTAAAAATATATCATATACTATAAATTCATGAGGGTAGATTCCATATGGCTTTGGTCTCCACACTGCCTTCAGCCCTCAACAGTTTGCCAGGTACATGCACCTTAGATATTTGTAAAATTCATTAGTGAATGAATCAATGGATATATCTAGATATGCATATACCTAAAAGCATAAAACGTCAAAATAAAAAAGGTTTCTTCTACCTTATGCAGGGGGTTTCTATGCTTCCTAAATGCTTTAGGCTATACCAGAATAAAATAACATTTAAGAAGTACAAACTCAAAAAAAAGTACAAACTCTTACCTGTACTTATCTATCCCAAACAGTGGTAAAGCTAACAATTTAAGATGAGGTTTGATGCAGCAGAGAAACTGTGCCAACCAGGCTCTTCTGAAGTGACATTTCCTATAGTATGTAGGTGGTTAATGTGATCTGATAGAGAAAAAGCATTTTTGAAAAGCATGGCTTGACTGCACAGGTTTCCAGTGCAATTATTTGAAAAGATTTCAGGTTGAAGAAAATCATTCTGTAGTTGAGAGCTTTGGCAGAGCACATTTCATATAGAAGTATTTGTATAAACCTGTTTCCATAGTATCTAGGCACTCCGAAGCCTTGTTTAGCAGAAGACAATGAAATATTCAAGAATATCCAGGTGATTTCAATCAGGATATATTCACTGAATGCATTCGGCTAGCACTGTGCTGTTCTTGGGAATCCAGGAAGATGGAGACACAGAAAAGATAAAATTCTTCAATACAGGGAACCTCAGAAATACCAGAGTGTGGGAAAGAGATGGTTATAATAAGAAGTGCAACACAGTGCTAGAAGTGAAGCTCAGAATCTTCCACTGCCCCAGAGCCACCATCTAGGAAAGGGGTGAAACAAAATATATGTGTTGGAGAGGTGGCGTTTCAGAGCAGGGGACAGCTCCATTCTCTGAGTGAATGGCTTTTTTGTGGGATTATGAATGGAGATGGGGAATTTTCTGGGCAGAGAATAGCAGACAACACAGGGAATAGTAAACATAAATGCATAGAGTGTTTGGCATAATAAATAAATGAAAGAAAGGAAGAAAGGAAGAAAGGAAGACAGAAAGACAGAAAGACAGAAAGACAGAAAGACAGAAAGAAAGAAAGAAAGAAAGAAAGAAAGAAAGAAGAAAGAAAGAAAGAAGAAAGAATGAACGAATGAACTTAGTGCTTTTTCTCCCCATATAAATAGCTTATACAAACAACTTAAACCTGTACGTTTTGTTTTCACGGACTTTGGTCATCATATTACTCCATTCAAATAGTGCAAATATTATCTCTATCCCATAAGACCATGGTTTTAAGAAAGCATCCAGTTTATCTCTGTATATTCCAAGCTCCAGAACAATCATGAAGGCTACAAAAGGGGATGATCCAGTTCCTTTTTTGGCTTCTAAAAATATATTAAAGTAGTGCTGCTGTGGTTATATTCTACTAAATACAAGTAGTAAAACTGCTTAGTATGCCTAAGTCCTAAATAGCTGGATGATATAGAGATCTATATCACATATCACATATGTGTGTGTGTGTGTGTGTGTGTGTGTGTGTGTGTGTATTTCTATCTATCATCTATCTATCTATCTATCTATCTATCTATCTATCTATCTATCTATCATCTGTCACTATGCATATAGCATCTTCCAAGATCTGACCTCTGGAGCTAGAGACCTAAGAAAGCTGGTGGTATAATTTAGTCCAAGTCCAAAGGTCTGAAAGTTGGGGGAACTGATGACATAAACCTTTGTCCAAAGGCAGAGGAAGATGGGATGAGATGCCCCAGTTCAATCAGTGAGTCAGTGAGGCCAGAAAACAAAAGAGGTGAAATTCCTCCTTCCTCCACTGTTTGTTCTATTCAGACCTCAGTGGACTGAATGATACCCACCCGCATTGAGCAAGACACTCTTCTTTACTGAGTCCACTGCTCCAAATGCTAATCCCATCTCAAAGCACCGTCACAGACATACCCAGAAACAATGTCAATCTGGACTCACTCAACTTGACATATAAAATTAACCATCACATGAAGAGAGAAAAAGGAAAACCTAAGTGTTTTGTTGAATCCATATGATTCTTAGCGGTAGATGAGATATTTTCTGCGCAGATAAAATATTTACATCACTGAGAGACCATATGCCTTACCCAAACATCATAGCTGGCCATAGTGAAATTAGGACTATACCAAAACTTTCAGTCCTTCATTCAGAGCTTTCCCTGCCGTCACTTTGCCTCATAGGCTGTGAGTTTATTAATGTTTGTATGTTCTTTGAAGTGTCATCTGCCATCTGTGACTTATGTCTTGGTATATCACAGTCTGTATGACACCTTTGCTCAAAATGAGTCACTGCATTTTTGATTACTATACACCAACTTGGCCCACGGCCATATTCCTCAGCATTTTACAACTATGCCACATTGCCTCATTCAGGGTTTCAAAAACTCAGGGACAAGCTCCTGGCAGAGAATTCCTCCTAGCTCCTCTAGCTTTGCAGTAGCACCTGCAGAATTCCAAAACTGCTGGGCAAAGCTTTTGTAAATAAAGTTTTCACTGAAATCTGTCAAAAACTTTTACCTAATTTCTCTCCTAACTTGTACAAATTACGAAATCCTTTGCTGGTATCCAAGGCTTCCTGCAATCTGACTACAACTGACTTTTACACCCCTTTTTACCATTATGTGGCAATATGTGCCACAATGTCTCATGTGCCACTGAGACAACTCAGCTCCTGGCCATTCCATACACATGCCATGGCTGCCCTGTCTCCATGCACATGGGCTCCTCCTCAGCTCCATCCAGATTTGCTGCTTCCACTGTTTGGGGCAATTTATCCTGATACTTCCAGTTGCTCCAGCCAAAGACTCTGGAGTCATCCTGGGTTTTCTTTTTCATCCCTCATCTCAAATCCATAGCATATCCTGATGACTTAGCCTTCCAGAATTCATCTAGAAATGAATACTTTTTCACTTCTTGTGCTGTGATTCTGATTCATTGAATCACTATTTCTCAGCTGTATTTCTAAGGCCAGCCAAGTTAACTGTTCTCTTAGCTTCAGACCTTGTCCACCTTCAGTCTCAGGAGGAGAACAGCCAGCTCAGTTATGTTGAGGTTTATAGAAGGTTCTAGCACTTCTCCTCTCCCTGGAAGTCCACAATATCTAAATTGGCCACCAAGGCTTTGGAATACTTGGTTCTCATGTCTGTCAAATTTCATCTAATCTCAATCAATCTGCTGAAATCACATTGGCTTCCATTCTATTCCTCAAACATTTGGGCAGGTTTCCACCTCAAAACTTTTGCCCTTATTGTTTCCTCTGCCTGAAATGCTTAACCCCCAATAATTACGTGGTTACTCTTTTCCTTCTATGACTTTCTAGTGTGGTGGCCTTCTTTATTTCAAATGTATCTCCTGTCAGTACTTCCTGCCTTCCTTCCCTGTCTTCTTTTTTTAAATGATACTTATTACAATCTAACTTTAAAAATATATGTAATGTAGGGCACCTAGATGGCTCAGTTGGTTAATCGTACCACTATGGCTCAGGTCATGATTTCACAGTTTGTGAGTTTAAACTTCAAGTCAGGCTCTGCACCAACAGCTCAGAGCCTGGAGCCTGCTTCAGGTTCTGTGTCTCCCTCTCTCTTTCTGCCCCTTCCCTGTGTGTACTGTGTCTTTCTATCAAAAATAAACATTAAAAAAATATATATGTAATATATTTATTTATTTTTAATGATCCTTGCAACACCATGTCAAATGCAAACCACCTAAAGGTAGCATTTTTTTTTTTAACATTTATCCATTTTTGAGAGAGAAATAAAGTACCAGCTGGGAAGGGTCAGAGAGAGAGGGAGACGCAGAATCCGAAGCAGATTCCAGGCCCCGAGCTGTCAGCACAGAGGCCGACGCAGGGCTCGAACCCAGGAGCAGTGAGATCATGGTCTGAGCTGAAGTGGGATGCCTAACCAACTGAACCACCCAGGTGCCCCAGTAGTATTTTCTTTTTGTTTAACTGACTGCTCTTTCCCCAGTATACATCAGTCTATACCATCTGTTAAAAACTGAGTAAAAGGCTGGGGCGCCCAGGTGGCTCAGTGGCTAAGTGTCCGACTTTGGCTCAGGTCATGATCTCACGGTTTGTGGGTTCGAGCCCCGCGTCGGGCTCTGTGCTAACAGCTAGCTCAGAGCCTAGAGCTGGAGCTTGCTTCAGATTCTGTAACTCCCTCTCTCTGACCCTCCCCTGCTCACGCTGTCTCTCTCTCTCTCTCTCTCTCAGAAGTAAGTAGAACATTAAAAAATTTAAAAAAAAAAAAACTGAGTAAAAGGATGAATGAATGAATGGGATTTTTCTTCCAGCCAGGAAGAAGTAACAGAGATTCAATTTACCCTCCTAGATGAAACAACAATAAAGTAGAAAATACTATGAAAAAGCAGTTTATTGGGCACCAACAATGAAGAACGATGATCCCTTAGAGACAGGAAGCAAATCTTAACGATTTCCTCAATTTTCTACCTTTGTAGGGTCTTCAGGCACAGTTCAGGGAAGAATAATATAAACAGAGCTGGTGAATTTAATGTGCATTTCAGGATGTTGCTGCGAGTTCAGGGAGAACAAGGAGGCTAGAAATTTCAGACAGAGTACCTGAGTGAGAGAGTCGCGCAAATGAAAACATTGCAGTGGGTTTGCCTCAGGTATTCATCTCAGTACCAATTGGCACATGTGTGTGAGGAAACTGCCGGAGGCCAAGAAAATAGCCACCCCAAAGGAGGATAGGTAAGGGTGCCCGGGACTCACACAGTTCTGAGAATAGTAGCTGTTTTCATAAACTAGACTGGAAAAATCTCATAACCCACAGGGCATTGGGAGGGATGGAGAAAGAGTTGCCTCAGAGAAGAGCAAAATTAGCCCTAGACTAAGCATTGCTGTAGTCTAGCTAACACATCTTCAAACACAAGACTTGAAGGAATCAATCCGTTTCCAAGTAACTAAAATGCAACACAGAAAAAAAAAAAGCCCAAGAATATTTTAGAAACATAAAAGTATCTATCAACCAAAAAATTAGTATTCATGATTTCTAACATGCATCAAACACTTATCAGGTATGCAAAAGATCAGAAAAATACAAGCTTCCCATGGAGACAAAAATCAATAAATTCAAAGTTGATACAGAACTGACAACAGATGTAATAGTCAGTAGAAAAGGGTGTTATAGTGGTTATTATACCCATATTACATACGTTTAGAAGGAAACGTTTGGGGGCTCCTGGGTGGCTTAGTCAGTTGAGTGTGTCTGATCTCACCACTTGGCTTAGGTCATGACTTCATGGTTCACGAGTTCCAGCCCCCCTTCCCCTCCCTTAAGCTCCTTGCTGTCAGTGTAAAGCCTGCTTGGGATCCACTATCCACCTCCCTTTCAATCCCTCCCCTACTCATGCTCTCTCTCTCAAAAATAAACATTTTTTAAAAAGGAAATTTTGAGGAGGTGACAGATATATTTATTTCGTTGATTATGCTAATGGTTTCACAAGTGTACGTATGTCAAAATATCAATTTGTGGACAACTGTAAAATTGATTATTCTTTAATTAAAAATGAATGACTGACTGAATGAATGAAATATTTCCTTCTATTTCAGCCCTCATCCTTTAGTGCTTATATTGTTCCATGATGGTATATTACCTTGTATAATGTAGATATCAGTGCGTATGACAACAGACACGACATATATATTTGTATCCTGTGGTGTTTTATAAAGTTTATGTTCTATTCCTACTTGAGAGATTACAAAGTTAACAAAATATCTTAGAAGCATCAGAATACTGTATAATTGGCAAGTGTTGTTAAGTTATTTTTTTCTACTTTATTGAACTTCTGGTATAAAGTTACATAGTTGATTATTGTATAATCCACAGGGTCATTTGGAAACATGATTATGAAATTTTGGAGTTTTGCACATGTTTTTCCTCTTCTTGGAACATTCTTTGCTTCCTCAACCTTTGCTTAGTTAATTTCTAGTTATCGTTTAGTGCTCAACACAAACAACCCGCCAAGAAGTTAACGCTTGAATATTTATTGTCCTCCATTAACGTTGCCCTGACTTTGTTGTAGTTCTGAATCACAACTGAAATTAAATAATGTCAGTTCAAAGAATCTATTTAGTGTTTGTGTCTACCGGTAAATGTAAGTCACAGAGACAAAAGGATTATGTATTTGTTAGACACATCAAGTTGTTAGCGTACAATAGACATGACATTTGGAAGACACATCCCATACAAGCATGCAGAAATCCAAAGGAAATGTCATGAAGTTCTTCATTCATGGGAGGATCGTGGAAAGTAGGATAGGAAAAATAAGATTTGCTAGGCAGAGAGGGAAAGATTAGGACCTGGGGTCCCTGGGTGGCGAAAAACACATATTTAGGAACAATGCTAGGAGTACCTGACCATGACCAACCCAACAGGTATAAGGTTCCTCTTAAGAATGTAACAGACACCACCTACTGCCCCTCAGAAATTTGACTAAAGACCTAACAAAAAATAAGTAGGAAGCCATAAGACGTATGACCCACAAGGAATGATATGGCCATAGACAACCCCTCATGCAATGAAAATGAACCAATCAGGAATGGACAACCCAGCACCTAGAGTTATCAAGTCATTAAGGGTAGGACTTGAGAAGGAATGAGAGGGAAGGGCTGACCAGAACTTTACAAAACAAAGATCCTTACCTATAGTCTCAGGCACTCACTCTTGAATGTCACCTCTCTGTAAAGAGAGATTTCCTACCATTCTTACTTTCTAATCTTGTACTCTTTTAAACTTTTGCCTGCTGCTCATTTTGTGTCCACCTCTTCATTCTTCAAAGTGGTGAGACAATGAAACCTGGGAAGTAAGATTAAAAAAAAATCCTGCGACAAAAGAATGGACACTGAGAGAGGATGTGAAGAGGGTTGCTCAGGAAAGACCTATATGATGAACCTTATATCCCAAGGGAAAGGGAATGCTTCTTTCTGACTTCAGGTCAGTGAAAGGGACTTCTGAGAATTATGCAGAGGCCTTAATAGACATTCTGTGTGGTGGTGGAGCTATTTGTCTGGAGTACTTCTAAAAGGTACTCTTCCCAGGAGAGCTTCCTGCCAGAGTGAGGAGACTGCAGAGTGAGAGACCATGGGGTGTACTGGCGGGGGCAGCAGCAGAGGGGTGGTGAGGAGTGACCAAGAGAAGACAGCATCTCTCTTTGAAGAGGCCTAAAATCGAAAGACACAGCAAAGGAGGCTGTGACAAATTTAGGAAAACACGTGTGTGTGATGTGAAAAAACGCAGAGCCATCTTCTCGCAATTACAGTGAAGTAAGAGATTTCTTATTCCCTTATTTTGCCCACACTGTCCCTATTTCCACTCTCATGTTGGAGGAAAAAACACTCACAAATCAAAGGGTGGAGGGGAGCAAAAATTGGAGAGAAATGAACAAATCCCTTTCCAGGCGGCTCCTTTCCAACCAGCCCCAACTGGGAGAAAGTGAAAAAGTCTCATCTTGGGATGAAGAATAAAGTGTTCTTAAAATATTGGACCGATATTCTAATTTCTAAATTTAGATAGCGTTTTGAAACCTGAAGGGATCATAGGTCTTCCTGTTACCTAAGACTGAACAAGACTTCAGCCTTGCTCAAGCTCTCAGTGAGGACAGGGCAGCTCCATTCCACAGAGGAAGTTTTGAAGGGAAAAAGGGAGACAAAACTGGGTTCTTTTCTTTTTTTTTTACTCACTAAGTCTTGTTTTCTACCTTCATAAGTGAAGAAATAAATAAATAAACAAAGTGAATAAGCACTCTGTGGCTCTTCTGTTTCTATCTTTAGATAAACCTGCTTAACACTAATCTGGTCATTTCAATTTATAGGGTTTATTTGTTAGCTCACTTTTAGCCACCCCACAAATGTTTCACATGATATTACTCTTGTGATAGTTGGAACATTCTAAGGGACTAAAATTCTGCATCTGATGCCATTGTGTATGTGTGGGAGTTCCCCACACCAACAAGCATTTCTATGACACCAGCTGGGTGTCCTACAATTCATCTCATTTCTGATGCTATTTACCCAGAGATAGTATCAGATTCCACAGGTTAAGGGCTCAGTCTTATAAGACAGTCTTTACTCCACCTTCTCCCCAAATTCTGACATTAATCTCATGTCCAGTTTATCACCCGGGCTTCTGACTGACAGGCTATACATCAAAGGGTCTTATGACCTTCTCCATAGATTTGATAAATCTGCTACAGTGGTTTGCAGAACTCAAAGAAATGTTTTATTTACTAGATCATAAGATTATTATAAAAAGACATAACTCAGGAACAGCCAGATGGAAGAGATGCACAGGGCAAGGTGTGTGGGAAGGGACACAGGTTTTCTGTGCCCTCACCCAGTGCATCATTCTCCATGAATATTTGTGTGTTCACTAAGCCAGAAGTGGTCCAAAACCTGTCCTCAAGGGGTTATATGGAGGCTTCATTACATAGGTACGATTGATTAAACCGTTGGTCACTGGCAATTGATTTAACCTTCAGTCTCTCCTCCCTGAAGGATCACGGATGGGACTGAAAGTTCCAACCCTAACAATCAGACCCCATCCTTGGGTTAAGGCCAAAAGACACCTTATTAACATAATAAAGGACACTTTGATCCCTCCCACTCACTTAGGAAAGTCCAAGGCTGAAATGGTGTAAAGAGAAAAAGCAATTACCATTAATTTATATGGAAAAATTCTTGAGCATTCCCACAACCCCCAAAATCACCTCGCATAGGTTTTTCTGATACATTAGGACGCACCTTGCTAAGACGCACACAATAGATGGAGACAAAGCCCAGATGCTCACAGACACAGCTCGGACCTCTGGTGGCTTCATGCTGAGAGGTGGAGTATGGTTCCCCGGGAAGAAGGTTAGGAGCACCACTCTGCCAACTCCTGGTGCTTGCTACCTGAGTAATGCTCCCTGCAAAACTAATGCTGAATGCTGTTTTCCTTTGTGGCCTTTTTCTTTTTGAGGCAAAATTCTTCAAATTTCTTTTGATTAGTGAAAATAGGTACAGTAAAACCTTAGTTTGCAAGCATGGTTCATTCCAGAAACATGTTTATAATCCTATGCACTTATATATCAAAGTTAATTTCCCAATAAGAAATCATGGAAACTCAGATGATTTGCTCCACAACCCAAAAATATTAATATAAAAATGATTGCAATACTGTAATATAATATTAATATTAATAGTGTAATATAATATAATATTACAAAACAATAAAGAAAATATAAAATATAAAGAAAAATAAACAAATTAACCTGCACTTATGTTTGAAAACCTTCATGGTTGGTATGAGGGAGACGAGAGAGGACGGTTACTGTGTAGGACAACTTTCAACATCATTAACGGATGTTGACTACAGTATTAATAAACTCCTGTCCTATACTGCATTTAATGTAACAACTGGCAATAAGGCAGCAGAGGAAATGTCTATATCTGCAGGCAGCCTGACCTAGAATGAAGCAAAGCATTCCTAAGCTTCCTCTTGTGTGGAAAAGCAAAGGACTGTCCATAAGTGCTTTGAAGTGACAAAAAATACATAGTGCCGCTTGTGGGCACCTTACAACGTTCTGAAAAATCACTGATTTCTGCCAAACATACATCCGAGCATGGGAGATGATCACCCACAATCCCTCTGTGAGAGAGAGAGAGAGAGAGAGAAACCACTGGCTCAGTTGTAATCATGTGACATTCAGTGTCATGTACTACTTGTAGTGCAAGACATCATTCATTTATCAAGTTAACGTTTAGTAGTGTCTTGTGGAGCACTCCCAGAACGAGATACTAGCAGTCTAAGGTTTTACTAAACTAAAGTAGGTCTTTCATAAAAGTGAAGTGGCCTAATGGAAACTTCCAAAAAGCGAGGAATACCTGTATACAAAATTAAAGGAGCAGAAGCTATAGAATTAATACTACGTTTCAGGCGCTGAAAATGAATTTCATACACAGCAGTTCCCTGCCTTTCTGTGGATCAACTTATAATGATGTGAAAACATTACACATTCAGAAAAAACTGTACTTTGAACTTTGAATTTGGAGCTTTCCTGGGCTGGTGATATGCAGTAAGATGCTGGTCAGTGGCATCAAGCCTTAGCTCCCGGTCAGCAGGTCAGCCAGCGATCATGGAGGTAAACCAGTGCCACACTTACAGCTGTGTTGTATCCATAAAACCATTCTATTTTTCACTTTCAGTACTGTATTCAATAAACCACATGAGATTTTCAATACTATTTTATAAAACAGACTTTGTGTTAGATGGTCTTGCCCAACTATAGGCTAATGTAAGTGTTGTAGACACACTTAAGGTAGGCTAGGCTAAGCTACGATGTTCTATTCAGTAGGTTAGGTGTATTAAACACATTTTTCACTTGGGATATTTTCAACTGATGATGGGTTTATCAGGACATAACCCCATCAAAAATTGAGGAATGAGATTGGAGGGCCAAATTGCACAGGGGGGATATGATGAGGTACCATAAGGCAAGCTGAGGGTCAAGCCTGAGCTAGCACAAAACCCCTGCCCTGGCACAGGTGGGATGTGTGTGATGTTCCTCAGCCACTCCGGGCTGCCCAAGTACAATGGAAAGGGAGAGAAAACCAATGGTGAACTGATAGCAGTCACTAGTCATGCAGGACATGAGTCTCTATCAGTTTGCAAAAAGCTCAGTAAATTCAAAAAAAGGAATCTTGTCAATAGCCAAATCTCCAGGAACTCCCTACTGCTTTTTTTTTTAACTTGAGAGAGAGTGGGCAGAAGTGAATGAGGGGCAGAGACAGAGAAAAATCCCACAAGGAGCAGAAAGAGAGAGAAAGAGAGAAATGGGGTTCATCCAGGGTTCGTGTTACACCCAAAGACAGACTCAAAGTTGTGAACTGTGAGCTCATGACCTCAGCCATAGTCAGAGGCTTAAAAACTGAGCCACCCAGGTGCCCCTACTATTTAATGATTATGCTTTGCCAGAGGGTAAAAAAATACTTTAGCTTGACAATAGCGAGGCCTCCAGTAATCTGTGTCTTCCTTAGCATATGGAAATCCCTTTAAGAAGCTTCCTGGTGATTTTACCTCCCCCCCAAACTCCACAGTATATAATAGCACCACCACAGTGCAGCTGTTTCCGCCCACGGGTCCTGTACCTATGCTTTAATAAAATCACCTTTTTGCATCAAAGATGTCTTCAAGCATTCTTTCTTGGCCATTAGCTCCAAACCCTCACCATTCCAAACCCCATCAATCTGTACCAGATTATAATGTGTGTGGGGACAAAGGAATGAAATAGAGGCAGGAAAGGAACACAAGAGACAATGAGGGGATAATCTCCTTAGGTAAGAGTTGCTTTACGTGCCATAGAAGTTAGTTTAGATGTTATCATTTATGTAAGGGGAAAGATTTGAAGAATTTTGCGCAGGAACTTGACATAGCTTTATTTATATGAGAAATATCTGAAGAGGTGGCAGACAGGTTGAGTGGGAGAAGTGTTAATAAGACAGAGATAGAAAGACCTTTACTCTAGTTCAGTCTTTTCTCTGAACCATTGTATTTGCTTTCTCACTAGTCTTCCAGCTTCTTCCTGCGCTCCCCACAAGGATCCCACTAAAACAAAAGATAGATCAGATTAGATCACTGCTCTGTTCAATTTGCGACAGTGTATTCTCCTCTCACCTGGACTGAAATTCAAAGCCCTAACTATGGGCCACCAGGCTGTGTATGAAATGGCACTGACCACTGAGCTGACAACTCACTTGACCTCATTTCTATGCTCACATTACTCTGACCTTATTCGTTGTTCAGTTCTTCCTCAGGACCTTTGTACACTCTTTCCTCAGATAGCTGTATCATCTCTCATGTCATTCTGTTCTTTGTCCAAATAGAATCTCATTTGAGAATATTTCCTGACTACCCTATCATAAAAAGCACTCCCCCTTAATACTTGATCCCTTTACATCTGTAATATTGCCTTATTTTTATGCGTAGTGCTAGCATGTAACTTAATATATGCTCATTTGTTTTTGACTGTCAGACTCCTCACCTCCACCCCCCTTCACACACACTAGAATATAAATCTACAAGAGAATTGGGATTTAGTCTGTTTTCATTCAACAAATAATAATTGAGTGCCTTCTTTGGCGCAAGCACTGTTGTGGGAATTGGCAATATAACAGTAAAAAGAAACAAATAGAAATCAAGATTTCTGCATGCAAGGAATTTACATTCAAATTGTGGTCTACTTTTGTTCACTGGGTTATCCTAAATACCCAGTGTAGTAGGAGCTCAATACATGTTCATTGAATGAATGTGCAATTCACTGTTGAAGCTACAAAGCTGGGAATGAATCTGCAGATATAGTCTTCATAGGTTATGGTGACAAGTCTGTGAAAGATTGGGGAGGGGAAGCCGTTAGCCCAGAAGCCAGTTTTCTAGGTCATGATGTCATTTATTCATTTGTGTAGGTAGGTATGAAATTGTGTTACCCATTCACATTTACTTCCTAAAATGGTGTTCTTTTACTGCCAAGCTACTTCCCCTTGATATCTAAGTTTGGTATCTACTCATTTTTCAGAATGAGTATGGAAGTGGGGAATAGGGTTTCAAATCTATATATAATGCTTAAAGCTAAGAAATCAGCCACAACTGATTGACAACTTAAAATATTGCCTATCTAGTGATTCATGCATAAACTTTACTTGAATAGAACACCTTCAGCTTGGTACTGTGTTCCCTGCTCACATTTAGATTTAAATTTCATATTTCAACAAGGCCAGGAAGTTTCGCTGAGGGCCTTGCTTACTAAGGAAGAAGCAAGGATCTGCTCATCTTTGACCACCTTCCCCTGCCGATCAATTACCACCCTCAGCCTTCTCATCTCCAAGAAAGTATTGTAAGAAATTATTCATAGTCCTCTCTATGCATAAAAGGAGGTATTTTCAGTTCATTGTCCAAGAACATGTGATTCCAACCAGGACACATAAGTAAGTTTATCCTGAGTTTTATTTTCTGCACAAGAGATATTGCAATCTACTTTACTACATGATCAAGAAGATGAAGTAGGAAAATATGTATGATGTGCTTATTGTAGTGCCTGATTGTAAATGTTCAATAAACAGCCCTGTTCTTACTGTTTCTGGAATATCTTCTCTGATCAGCACAGGACACCATGTGTATTTTTTCTCTGTACATTCGTAGAACTTTTGCTATGTCATTGAGCACAAATTGCCTTTTGTTGTTTTTGTCTGACTTTCCATTGTTGGATAAAGGTCCAAAATAAGGGATCACTTGGGCGCAATTTCTAGTGTAAGTTATCTCTGAGGCAGTCCTGAAGTTCAACCTTCAGGTTGAAAAGAAATAGTGAACTGACACTGAAACCAGACTTTGGCTAGTTGATAACTTTGCTGAGGATAGATCTTGAGCTCATCAGTCATGGACATTGGCAAACTCCAAGAAATCTCAGTGTACTTTTTCTACACTCTCAGTGCAGTACCTTTTGGACCAGTTAGACACAAATGAAAGGTCCAAGCTGGAATATGCACTCTTATATGCATGCCATAATAATCCACCGGTAAAAATATATTCCAGGAGTGATCTGATATCCAGATCTGGGGTTTTGCATCTTGGGTTGAGAAAATTAGGCATTAACAAACCTGTGAGAGCACAAGTGTTAGTTACTTGTAGTACTAGAATAGCAATCCAGTGGCCCTTTATACTGACACATGATGATTTCATTCCAACTTACTATGCCCTTCCATGTTGTCTTTGCATTGCTATCCCATGAAAACTCCAAGTTTTTGAATGGAATAATTTAGGAAGCATCCTATTAGGGATTCTGCAGCAGAGGGTAATAACCATTATTCATTAACCAAAAAGTAAATGTAACACTATATATTTTATTTCTGTAATAAATCCAATTCATTAGAATTTCCCTTAAAATACATACACTAAAACTAAATAAACAATTATAACACACACACAAACACACTCACACTATGATAAAATCAAATATATCAGAGATGTTAATGGAGAATTAGTCTAGATAAATTTTCCACTGTCTTTGAGGCAATGAAAACTGCCAAAAGAACGGAAATGGACACATTAATACTGTCTGGATATTTTAACAGATGGAAATACAATTAGTTAACATAAAAAAAGATCCACAACAAAATAAAAAGGAACTTGAATTTCAATTAAATTGGCAGCAGAAATAGGATTTTGTAAAAAATCAATTTAGCACTAATTAAGGAGGGTGAATCCCTTGGTTTTAAATAGATTGTTCACTGCTTGTTCTTAAATTCTCTCCTGTTCCAATCCCCAACCACCAACCCACCCATAAATGAAACAAAGTCTGAAGGATCTGGAAAAAATAGTGTTTTAATAAAGATACTTTAAATGATAAAAGGAGGTAAATATATCCTGAAAGTGAAAACCAAAGTGCAGAGGGGGAAATCTGATTTTACAGAACTGCATTGTAATATAAAACCAGATTTGTATACTTATAAATATAAGTTGTATGCATTATTCCTCTGCCAGGAAACTACATTAGACACATCTGTATAAAATATATTTCCAATTTAACCAGTCTGGAATGACCACATTCATTTTCTAGTTCACTGCAAGGGTAAGTAACATAATAAGTACAATGTATTCTCCAAATTTAATAATTTAACATGCTTGCTTAGTTAACTTATTATTACCAACGTAACATCTTGGGCTTTGTTTCTTTCTATGTAAAATGCCAAGCACATTGAAGGTGCTTGCAAAAAGTTTATCTTCTTCAAACTGAATTGAAAGAAGGATCCCCCTTTTTTTACCGTTTAAATAGTTTTTATTTTAAATAGAGTTCCATATTTGATAGTTAATCATAAACATACAAACTTCTTTGAAAAATCAAAATGCTCTTATTCTAAATGGAATAAAATCAAGCTAAACAAAGATCTAAAAATAAGTCTAAGATGTTTATGTAGAGAGAAAATCAACTTTAAAAGGAAAATGCATGTTGTAATTAGAAAATAGGCTATGGTTGATGGAACACAGACACTATGGAGTTACTTTTTTTATTGTGTACTTTTTAAATGCAGGAAATATATCCCACAGAGATGTACTATGTCATTTCCAGAGGGGCTCTTTTGGGCTACAGATGAAAAACTGATATTTAAATATATGAAATATGCAATACAACATGAAAACCAAATTAGTTGAAAACAGGTGTAATTTTTCTCTCCATATTCTCATTCTCAATTTTCATTCTTATATCAGAACTCAATACAAGAGAGAGAAAACCCATACATGCCTAAATCTCTTAATATGAGTGAGGACAAAATGGGTATTATTTGATGTTTTATCCAAATTTACTTATACTTTATGCATTTCCAAAACTTACTTTCGCTGACAAAAAAGTCAGATCCTTGTGACTTCAATTTTTATCACATTCAAGTCTTTGCTCAGAGGTCACTTTACCACACAGAACTTCTTGGACCCTCCACTTAAACTGCACCCACAGCTTCCCACCCCCAATGGTACGATTCTCTCTGACCATGTGTCTTTCTCCCTCTTTCCTGCATTACTTTTCTTCACTGTATATGCTATTTATTTTACTAATTTACCAGTTTATTGTCTCTTCCTGTTAGTTATAATTAATATTACAATTACATTGGCTGCTCAAAACTTCAAGGTCCATTAAGAATTCGCATCCATTAAGTTTTTTGTGATTTAGGTGAGTTAATCTCGACATTTTCTTATATATCTTAGAAATCTAAAAACTTGCCTTTTCAAATATTTATCTTCCTATTATTCACAGTCTTTCTCTTCTCTTTTTCTATAATCCTCTTCTTTTCTAAAATTTCTAGAGCCAAAGCTAGAAATCTATGTCTTTTTCTTTATATATAACCCAAAGGAGCTATCATTTGTTACTGGAAGTAACTTGTCTTAAAATGTTAAATGATTTCTTATGACCCAAAAAGCAAGTGGGTTACAGTCCATTTTGTAGCATGTTCTCACTTAGAAACGTGCATGCATCTCCAAGTTGTGATGGCCACATTCTTATCAGAGACTTTTAGATTACAATATTATTTAGAATATACATCCCACTTCTCCTCAATTTAAAAGTCAATCATTCTGTAGTGATTAATCTAATTTTAATTCCTGAGTGTATAGAAATGGTGATGACCCTATTTTGAACTGGAAACATGGAAAATGATGATTATTTTCAGAATTCCACAAAGTTTTCATTTACAGTTTGTTTATCTAAGAAGACCAGATGTCTTTTTTCTGAGTGAAAGAGTTCTGGAAGGGTAACTATCCCAAGGCAGGATGTTGGAAGATTCCTATAGACTTCATGTATATTTACGTAGGCCACTCACAGCACGTGGATAGATTCATCATGTTTGCCGTATCTAAGCTGTGTGTATGTTTTGTGAATGTAGGTGTTCGGATAAAACTGATGCACTTGTCTATAGCCCTTCATAGACTGTCTATAGCAGTGGGTCCTAAATTGTTCGATGGCAATGATAGTCATCTTGCTTTTAATGCTGAGAAAATAACAGGAACCATAATTAACAAAGGAACAGTTTCCAATGGATTTGAGGTTTACTAATTATGACAACATCAACTCATATTTGAAAAACTGTGACATTTCTCTGTTTGGTGCTATTTGATGAGACTCCTGTTAGCATTTTGTATGTGTTTGACTTGGACATCCTTGCAGCTATAACCTCTCACCCATGGTCATTGTTCAGACACTGGGGACCAGCATTCTCCAGTACAAAACCCTTGGGATATTCAACTGCCTGGCTAGTTTTTCTATAAGTGAAATATTTATAAGGGTTGTTTTGAAGTAGGTGATAGCCTCAGGTCTTAGTCTGGGTTAAAAGGGAGCAGAACAATTCTTCACCAAGTTTGAACTCCTGGCTGGAGTTTAGCATGTATATATTGAGCATTCTATAAACCTTACAGTACCAACTGCACAGTGTTGGGAAGATTAATTGAATTCCAAACTTCAAAGCTTTTAAAATTGTGCTGGGAAAATAGAAACTGTTCATTAAGTGTTAGTCATTATCAGTGTTATTAACATTAGTTGTTGTCTCAAAAATTCAAAAGGCAATAGGAATTTCTGCCCATATTTTTCAGATAAACACTGGAAAAGCTGTCTATATCTTGGGACTCTGAAACCTTCTTCATGCTTTAACTATATAGAGGGTGGGGAGGTAGGAATGAATGAAATAGATGTGGTCTCTGCTGTCAGAAGATGTTTATGTCTGCACAGGACATAGGTGCCTAAGTAAATAGACATAGAATGATGTAATGCATAGTAAGTGGTCTGAAGGAGAAGTTTAGGAACTACTATGATGTACTGCAGGGGATTTGGCCAAGATTGGAGGATTAAGGAAGACTGTTTGGATGAAGTAACTTTTGAGATGAAAGTGTGAGCAAGGATTTACTAGTCACAGGTGGGTGAGGAGGGGAGAAGCACTCCCAGCAGAGGGAATGCTTTCATATGAAGGTACCGAAGCTGCTGGAAAAATGGAAAGAAGACTCACATGGCCAGACCATAATCACTGTGGGAATGTGATCAAAACCAAGATTGGAGAGGAGAGTTGGGAACAAGCAGGCAAGTCCAAGTTATGAATTTTGAATTTTGTGTTACAGATAAAAAGAAAGTATTAAGGAATTTCCAATAACACCTATAAAGCATTGGCTTAGTCTTAACACTCTTCCATCTGTGTTGTCAACCAAGAGAAATGAAAAATACTACTTTTCATGAAATGAAGTGAAATGAAATGAAATGAAATGAAAAGGGCTACTGCCATTGACATTGAAGAGGGTGTTCCTGTTTAAACATTTTGGGGACTATTTTTGTGGGTAATCCGTGAAGGGCTAAACATGGTAACACAGGTTTTTATCTGAAAATAGTTATTCACAAAGCATTAACCTATTTTAGATCTGGCAAATTTAATAAAGCTATTTATACTTCATTGCCTAGACACATGTAAATGGTTAAAGAAGGATCCAGACTGCTGGGTTTCAAATCCCATTTCTGCCATTTATTCTTGATATAAACTTAGGTGAGGTGTTTTTTGTTTGTCAGTGTTCTCATCTGTAATATTAGAGTAAAAATATTGCTTTAATGATGAAATAAGTTAATATTTTCCAAGTAACTTTAAGAATTTCTGGCACATAATATGCTTTTAAAAATGTTAAGAGAGACACAATCATATTTTATGGAGTATCTGGGCAGTCAGTGCTCTATCAGCTCTGTTAAAGCATAAATAAGGGTGATTTCTAATTTATAGTAGTTTCACCAGGCTAAAAAGTAAGACAACATGTATAAAGTGTCTAGCATGGGCATTATCTCATAATAAACACTCAATAAAACTGAGAACTTCAGGAAATTACAGAGAAGCTGATCTAAGGATGAGTCAGAGTTGTCCAGGGGGGTCAAGAAATGAAGAAAGAGTCCAGTGTTTACCTGAATTATTTCAGAAATTTATGCCTTTAAACGTTGTCTTCATATAGTTATTTTAAGAATGTTAATAAATAGAGATCTTCATTATGCAACAGGCAGAATACATGCATTGGGACATCAGGATAGTAGGGACATCAAAAAATGAAGAGGTAAGGAATATTTTTTCTGGAAGAAATTGTATATTAAAAGATAAAAATAAAAAGCATTGGTGTAGTATGAGGAAAATGAGACCATTGCTATTCTTATATTTATATTACAGATAACTATTTCTATATCTCTATCTCTCTATATATAGATATTTTATTTTGAATTACTCACTCAAGACACCATAATCTCAGGGCCTAAGTGTCTCTCAAAATTGTACTCTGGCCCTGGAGGTACAGATCAGCAGATGGAGCACACAATATTTGACCAAGACATTCAAGTGACTCAAAAGGCACATATGCCATGGTTGTGTTTGTGTAGGAATGATTCACTGTCACAGGAAATTGTGAATAAGACCTCTAGGGCACATCATACAGACTGGTTATCTGTTGGGCACACTTATTCATTCATAAATATATTAACTATGTCTTGAATACCTATATGTTGGTCAGGGTCCAGTAAGAAAAGTAGAAATCACATCAGCTAAGAGAGGAATTTGTAGAGAGATTTGAGTCAGGAGATCAAAGGCAGATGGGTCAGGATGAACTAGTAGCTCTGTGGACTGCCCTCTATGGATGGGGACCAAGACTTCTGAGGATGAGTGATGTCTGATGGACACAAAGCCTTGGAGCAAGGGCAGGTATTGTAAAGGTAGGACATCCTTTACAGAAAGTCCCTTGCTTGGCAGGTGTCGGTATCTGATGAGACACTTGTGGGAATGTGGAAAAAAGGTAAAAGACAGAATGAAGTACTACTGCCAGGGTCCAAGGAAAACAAGAAGCAGCAAGTCCATCTCTACGTTTTATTTTAGAAATAATAATAAAGTAAGAGAGGGCACCTGGGTGGCTCATTCAGTTGAGTGATCAACTCCTGTTTTCGACTTAGATCATGATTTCATGGTTTGTGGGATTGAACCCAGTGTTGGGCTCTGCACTAACAGCATGGAGCCTGTTTGGGATTCTCTCTCTCCCTCTCTCTGCTCATGTGCTCTCTCTGTCTCTCTCAATAAATAAATAAACTTAAAAAATAATAAAGTAAAAAAAATAATATTATTCCAGATTGCCATATATTATGGAAGAAAACAAAGCCAATAAGGAGATAGAGAGTGACTGGCAAGGTAGAGGAGGGAGGCCATGTTAGAAAGATCGTCTGAGGAAAACACAATGCAACCGAGTTCACAAAGCTGAGAATAAACTCTGTGAAGGGCCAATGTGATCACACTGCTTGCAGGGGGAAAAACACACGTTTAGACCCTGATCAGAAAGCATCCTGGCACAGAGAGGATAAGTGTGAAAACAAAGACCTGAGACAGATCCTGCAGGCCATGAAATTAGGCTAAATTTTATTCCAGGTAAAATGGGAAGACATTAGAGAATTTTAAGAACTCTGATTTGTGTAATAAGAAAATCACTCTGTCTACTTTGTGGAGAGTGGACAATAGGTGGCAAGACTGGCCATAAAGCTCACAGGTGTGTTTCATTCAGTTGACATCAAGTTAAAACACTGAAGCAACACTTAGAAATGAGTAAATCTCTAATAAAAATGCAATTTCTGGCTTCTGTTAAAATCCTGCAGATCTGGCATTCCTGAGCCATCTGCTGATGCTAAGTGGCCACTGACTTTCCAGAAGAGGCAATTAACCACTGCCCACTCACCTCTCATATTATCCCTGAGAAGCCTATTTACTTCACTAATATTAATTGCCTGAACCCTAAGGCATTCGAGTGTGTGACTTCCGATAATTTTTTCTTTCCCTGAGGCAAAAACTTTCCAACCCACCCTCTGCTTACAGTACATTATTTTCCTTCAGCTTTCAGGTGCAGGGTGGAATAAAACATCACTCTTGATTCATGTCATGCTCCCACCATTGGTGCAGGTGTGGGCTGTTGCTATGTACACAATGAAGGGGAAATGCATGAGCAGAGAACTCTAAGTACTTCCCCTTTTCATCCTTCTACAACCAGCCTTGTGGCCTCTTGCTTCCAAGATTAGATCCTCTTCCAACACCAGTTCCCAACAATTAGAACTCAGGGTGTCTTCTCTGTCTTTACAGGTTTTTGGTTCAGGTTGATCTTAGGGGAGAGAGCTAGCAGCCATGCTAGGGAGGACCTGGAAACAGAGCCTTATAACATTATGCTTTTCCAAACATAAAGTCAGCATCCTCCAGAACTATTTTGACATGAGCTAAAAGAATGACTTCTCATTTTCATTCCAAAAGGATTTTCAAAAACTTTTTAATTTTTATTTATTTTTGAGAGAGAGAGAGAGAGAGAAAGTGCAATCAGGGGAGGGGCAGGAAGAGAGGGAAACACAGAATCTGAGGCAGGCTTCAGGCTCTGTGCTGTCAGCATAGAGCCTGACACGGCTCAAACTTGCAAACCGTGAGATCATCAAGCCGAAGTCAGAGGCTTAACCAGATGAGCCACCCACGTGCCCCTCACAATGTATATTTTTAAGAACTTGGTCTTATGGGGTCTTATTTACTACGAGGCATTTTCCAGCAATCAGGTTTTAATTTACATAAAATTTTGCTTGTATTTTAATTTTTACTAACTTATAGAAAAGTAAACATAATTATAAAGGTTCTGACATTTTAATAGTGACATTCATGTGTTTGAGATTATAATTTAGTCTCTACATTCATTTGTTCCTTCAAGAACAATATATTTTTACTAATTTTATAGTTGTATATAATTTAACCTTTTGAGGCATATCAAATTCTACATCACATTGGAAATATGAAAAAGAATATAATTCAGTAAAAACAATTCATGATGATGTGCTTATCCATAGAGTCTTAGACAAGACTCTATGTTAAGGTTCCTGTTATAAATACAAAGAAGTCTGTGGAAATTGTCGTGATGATTAATATACTTTATGTTTAATACAAAGTGGCTATATACATGAAAAAAAGATGTAACAAATAAACAAAACACATTGCAATTCCATCTTAATTTTTGAGTAATTCTTTTAATTTATTTTCAAAGTATCTGAGGAAATTGATATTCTCCCCTACTCTCAAATCCTTTCTCCAAATAGATTACTGAGAGGAAATGGAATTTATTTTTAAATGTTTTCTATATGAATTTGATATTTGATTCATTACTCAATCCCATTCCATCATTAAGTGGAGTTTCAAAAAGGGTAATGTTAGTGGGGGATATGTAATAAGCAATTTGGTGGTTATCTTCTGGCTGTTTAGTTATAAACCAACAACTTTAATATGAAAAGTCAGAAAGGAATACTGTCCTATTCCAAAAATAAAAACCTGAAACTATGGTGAACACCAAATTTAAGTTTTATAACATTTTCTTAATTCTTTTGCAAGTTTAAAATGAAAACTAGGAAAAATATAAGCTTCTTTAGGACACTGAAGCTTATTCATTGCTGTATCTCCAGAGCCTGATACAATTCGTAGAAAATATTTAATACATATGAAGTGATTGACTATTGAATATAAGTATCTCTGAGTATTGTTTTAAAAGTTATCACACTACGGTTGTTATAAAATGGAAATGAGCAGATGAAAAACCCATTGGCAAATAAGTTCAACATTGGCTTCATCAAAACTTACAAATGTTGGGACACCTAAATGGCTCAATCAGCTAAGTTTCTGACTCTTGATTTTAGCTCAGGTCTTGATCTCACTGTTCATAAGTTCAAACTCTGTATCAGGCTCTTTGCTGATAGTGGGGAGCCTGCTTGGGATGCTCTGTCTCTCACTTTCTTTGCCTCTTCCACTCTCTCTCAAAAATAACAATAAATAAACATTTAAAAAATCCTAGGAATGGTTTATTGACTGAAATTACTGAATATTTTTATTTTATTTTATTTTATTTTTTAATTTTTTAATGTTATTTTTATTTTTTTTATTTCTAGGAGAGAGAAAGACAGCGTGAGCAGGGGAGGGTCAGAGAGAGAGGGAGTCACAGACTGAAACAGGCTCCAGGCTCTGAGCTGGCAGTCAGCACAGAGCCCGACGCGGGGCTCAAACCCACGAACCGCGAGATCATGACCTAAGCGAAAGTCGGACGCACAACCGACGAAGCCACCCAGGCGCCCCTCAAATTACTGAATATTTTTAAAGCGACTTGGATTCTGGGAAGACCATGTTAAAATCAAATAAAACAGAACGAAAACAATAACAACAAAAACAAAAAGCAGAAACAATGGTTTGTTTCTCCAAATGTCGTTTTTAGATCCTTTCCATTTTGAGTTTTATGTTCAGTTCTGATTAATTAAGAGAAGGAATTTTAGAAGGAGAACAAGTAGGAGAATAGAGAGACCATGAGCCATCCCAGATGAAGAATAGTCACAGGTAGTGCTTCTCAAAGTGTGACCCTGGACTGGCAGGATCATCAGCATTCGGCAACTTGTCAGCAATGCAAATTCTTGGGCCTCACCTCAGACATGCTGAATCAAAGCTTTGGGAGTAGGACCCAGTGATGGGTGTTCTAACAGTCATTAATGGACTCTTCTTAACTAACCAGCTCTCCTTCTATCTAGTTCACCATTACTCTAAGAAAGTGTACAATACACTAGTCTTAGAAATTATTAAAAGTTGAGTACAAAGTGACTGGAACTTTATCCACCTCACAGAATCCAAAGCGACTTGGATTCTGGGAAGACCATGTTAAAATAAAATAAAAAAGAACAAAAACAATAACAACAAAAGCAAAAAGCAAGAGGATACAAAGAGACTCTTCTGTAATCTGATTCCATTTAGACAGGCCCAGGGAGAGACATGCTAAATTTAGAACAAAAAGATTGGTGACTCAAAAATACTACCAAGGATTTTTGTTTGTTTTGATTCAAACATCACAGTAACTTTAATATTAATTGAAAAGTTCTGAAAAGTAGCTGACCTAGTAGAATGGGGCCATAATAGCTGTAGGTGATGGAAAAACAGCCACAAACTATAAGCCACCTACTTCTTTTTTAACCCTTTCTTGGGCATGAGAATTCAGATATTTTTAAGCTTAAGTAGTCCTTAATTTACACACAGTCAATTTTGAAGTCCCTTTTTCTGAGCAGTAGGACTCTTACTTTCTCTCCCCTATGTCAGTCATTGGCTATTCTACTCCATTTATGAATTGATTATATGTGATTACCTGTGATGAATTTTCAGATCTAATGCAGCCTTCACAATATTGGGTCTGCTCTTGTCCTGCTGTGTCCTGAGTGTGCAGTTCAGTCCTCTGGGGTGAAGTTTTAGACAGGGTGATATTTTTGTGTGAGAATAAGCCTAAAAGATTGGAGAGATGTTCACGGAGATACGTTAGGCTGTACAAGATCTGGACTTCAAAAACGTTCTAGTGACTACAAAGGTGACTAGAAAAAGCCCATGAGGCCGCTGATTTCTCCAATCTTGGAGCCTGCATACATAGTGCATGGGATAAAAGCCTAGAATTCAAATCCATGTTCAGAAACTTCTTTTGCAACATACTAGGTGTCCTTGGGCAAGATGCCCAATATTCCTAAGAGTCTGTTTCTACTTTTGGTCTCAGCCTTATCATCTGCATTAGAATCCTAATGAAATTGCTCTGGTTTAATCATTTCAGCATTTATAATTCTTTGAGCTGTAAGACTATGTTCTAAAAATCATTATATTTCTTGGGAAAACATGATGTAACATAGTTCATAGTTAACTTGTAAAAACCTTGGGAAAAAGCTACTCTTTAGGAAAGTGGTAGCCCAAGGGATGCATATTAAAGAAATGAGGCCAGTATCCTATATCTCCTCAGTGTTCAAGTATAGTAATCAGTAAGAAAGACTTGTATAATTTGATCCTTCCCTAGAAGTACTTTAAGTTATAACCAGCATTGCCATACAATCTGCTGTGGATAAACTTCTTGCTTGCTTATTTAATAACACAGAACAATCTTTCAAGACTTCAACAGTCAGATCAAATCACATGTCCACTCATACACCTATCCTATCACTTGACTGTACAAAACCAATTTTAAGAAATGAGCTTATTGACAGGCACACACACACTTGTATAAGTATGAGTTGGTTGGTTTGTAGGCAAAAAGTTAAAGACCAGATCCGGTGCTGTCGCATTTTGGCTCTAAATGAAACATGAAATGACGTTGTTACTAGGAAAGCATATGTGTGTCATATACCATACATTTAAATGACTTAGCACTTCATGAAAAGTTAAATTTTACATTATTCCTGATCTTTTTTCTAATTCTTTTATAAATGCTAATGGACAGGATGTTCAAGAATAGCATGTATGTACTCAGACCATTTCCCTGGTATTTTCATTTTGCTTTTACTCAAAGACAAATGCTTGAGAATAAAACTCAGCATACAAAAAAGAGGCTTTTCCTAACCATTTAAACAACTTGGAGGGCCATGAGAAATCTTGAGACTGCCTCCGCAGCAATTCCTGGGCAACCCTTTGAAGACCATAAACATGTATTGATATTTCCCACATAACCCAAAGGATAGTATTTACCATCAGTTAACAAGAAAAGACCCCAAACCACATATTATATTTTATAACTTTTCAATGTTCACTATAAATGAGAAGCAGAGTTCTATTTCATGCAAGAATGGTGTGTGCCCAAGCTCAACCCTTGCCAGAATTTGAAGGCTAGATTGGCTGGAGCACAAATCTGCCTTCTGCTTTCTTTTCTATTAAACGAAAGATCAAATGAATAGGTGAAATTGTAAATGCTGTCAACAGTATTTGTGCTGTAGTTTTAAGATACAGTAGCACTGTCATTTGAATGATTTATCTTCTAATTATTTTTCAAAACGATGTGATTAAATATCATGCTCCATTATGAGTTTCATGTAAATAGCCTAATTAGCCCCATTCTGGCTCCAAAGGGCATCTCCACAGAGCTTCCGGATTCTGAAAAGAGACAACGCTTTCTCCTCTGCCTCTTAATAAAAAGGCTACTTCTTTCTCTTTCATCATCTGAGAGATTTATGGGCTTTAACTTCCAGCGCATAGGGTAGGAGATCAGGCTACATGCCTTCATTTATTCTTGAAAGTTCCTGCTCATCCTCTACCCTAACTGCCTCGCCCTTCAGGATGCCGTCGGTCGAATCACATAATTCTGTATTAACATTTGGAAATGGCTTTTACTTCTTGGGTCATTTTAATGGTGTCATTTCAGTCAGTTTCCCATTTGGGATATTACTTAGCAGTATGGAAAAAATACTGGTTCTGCACTGTTACAAGATAATTATTTTTACTTTTGATATAATGAGTGTATTTAAGTTTGCATAAAGTTTTTACTCAATTTTTTTCTTTTTCTGTAGTAGATATAGGGACAAAGTAGTGATGGTACAGCATTGACTGGGTTGAGTTTTACAAGAAAAGATCCATATAATCCATGCCTTGAGCACTTCAATAAATTATTTTGCAGATCTGTAGAATCAAGCAAGACAGTGTCATGAAGAATTACTAGTGGGGGTTTATATGCTATGTTAGATTAAAGTCTTTAAACCTACCAAATACACATTCTCCTTTTAGCTTGGGAGCCCATTTAAAAATCAGTTTTTTTAAAAAGTTATTTATTTATTTTGAGAGAGAGAGAGAACAGGGGAGGGGTGGGGAGAGAGGGAGTAAGAATCCGAAGCAGGCTGTACATGGTCCGTGAAGAGCACAATGTGGGGCTTGGCTCCACAAACCATGAGATCATGACCTGGGCGGAAATCAAGAATTGGATGCTTAAAGGACAGAGCCACACAAGTGCCCCTAAAATCAGTTTTTAATTCAAAACCTATTCCTATCACATAGAAGGATTATTATGATGTTTCTCTACCCCTTTATATATTTAGATAAAAAAAAAAAAAACTTAGTAAGGCATAAAGGGAAATATAGACATGGCCCCTCCTGGTAGAATACTCCCTGTTCCCTCTTGATATTGTGTATTTCAATTCAAAACAATATCAGGGAATTGGGGGTTCTTATTAGATATATTTTAACTGTTATTTTAGGGCAGGCCAAGTCTCTCAGACAGGCTTAAAGCTATGGATTGAAAAATTGAGTTGATTTTCCCATTTATTTGATTAATTTAAGCACTTTTATTCTGAGTTTGTTTTAATCTAAATTGCCTCCCACTAAGAGTTGGCTTATTTCTTTTCATAGAGACAAATTATCACAGTTCAAATCTTTTAAACTCTCCCCCCACCCCTTCCCACCAAAGTCAACCAGAGGAAGGACATTCTCAGCAAAAAGCTCCCTTAGCAATGCAAATGTTAAGTTTCTGGACATTGCAAGAGCAATGTAAACAAAACAGTAAAAAAAAAAAAAGGAAATACCAGTGAAATAGTGAAACCTTTGGGCTTCATCATCCTTTGGAGGACTTTGAAAGGTAGCAGGACTTATTCCAGTTGAGCAAGAATGTGTTTATTCTGCTTATCTCTGGTCAGAACTAATAGCTTTAATGGTTTTGAAGAGCCTGAACTGCTCCTGGGTTGATGTGGCCATTTGCAGATTAATGTACCTTTATGCAAATGATCATATTTCCACATATGATTGTAACAGACACACTGTAGGTTGTTACAAGATTTGCAGTCTAGTGAAATAAATGCCATCCACTTTTAAATCCTCAAAGCATATTGTCATAGCTTCAAGCAAACATATGGGAATGTCTTTTCAAGTTTTGCTACTCATTGACAGATATCTTTGGGTATCCATGGGCAGCATAGGCAAAAACCACACACAAATTAAAATGAACCATAATTCCAGATTTTGGTGTCATTCTCTTCAATTTGAGATTTCACAAAGTTTAAACAAATGAATACAAAGAAATGGAAAATACAGTGAAATTCAGTACTCAGGAAACAGATTGAATGGATGGGAACATTTTGTTTGCATATAATTAAACATACAAAATTGGTTTTTGAAGTGAAGAATCCAATAATTGTATAGTCTTTACACCCTACTGCCCTGAAACGGTTGACAATTTTACCCTTAATGAAGAAATTTAAAAAAAAAAAATGGTATTATAGAAAAGTGGTTCAAACTCTTGATTACCCATTCTATTTACTTGGGGAGCTTTAAAAATTCTACTAGTGTTTGGGGTGCCTGGGTGGCTTAGTTGGTTAAGTCCCTGACTTCCCCTCAGGTCATGATCTCTAGGTTCATGGGTTCAAGTCCCATGCCAGGGCTCTGTGCTGACAGCTCAGATCCTGGAGCCTGCTTCAGATTCTGTGTCTTCTTCTCCACCCTCCCTCCCCCCACCGAATTGTGTTCTCTCTCTCCGTCTCTCTGTCTTTCTTTCAAAATTAAACATTAAAAAAATAAAAAAACATTCTATTAGTGCATGAGCCTCAAAAGGTACCAATGAAATTGAATATTCGGGGTCCAGAATTTGGTTTTAAAAGCTGCCCAGGTGATTCTAATGTTCAACCAGAGTTGATAACCAAATCTATAAACCGATGGTTTTTATGTTAGCCTATCTCAGGTCAGTTAGAGAAGGCTGGTTAAAATATATACTTGCTGGGTCTCAACCCTAGAGTTTTTGACTCAGTAGTTCTTTGATAGGACCAAAGAATTTGAGGTTTTAGCAAGCTGTCAGGTGATGCTAAATGCTGCTGCTGCTGCCTTTCCCAGTATCTCATTCTGAGAACCACTATTAGACATAATGCTGTCTCGTCTGACACTGAGACCACACAGGACCTAGGTATAGGAATCATATATTTTGTTGTTTGGGAAACTCTCCCCCATAAAACAAACAAAAAAAGGGGGGGTATAACAGAATGTATGTGTAACTTTAAATCAAAGTATGAGTTTTTGGTTATTATGTATAACTGGACATTTTATAGTATTGAACAGAGAATGCATTTGTCTACTTAACACGACTTTGTTCTTATCTAAGAATGATCAAATAGTTATGAGATACTATGAATTACCTTCCAGGAAAAAGAAAACTTTCTCCATTTATTCAATTTTAAGGTATAGTAGGGAAAAAAGTTGCTTTATAATTTGACTCCATGAATTCTGTTTGTTCAACACATTGATTACCCAAACGAAAATTTAATAATAATAGAAAAAGAATGTGTTCGCTCACTAAATAGAAAGTTAACATCAAGTCTACCTAGGCCAAGGAGAGGACAGAGGAACACCAGTGATCATTTCTTTCAGTGCAAGCTGTTTTTTCTTCTTTTGATGGTGGAATTCACAGACATCTGTCCCCGTCTGATGCTCAAAATGTTGAGTGGTTGTAGGTTAAAATTACCCTTGCAAATTAATTCCAGAATAATCCTCAAGGGTCTCTGATTGGCCCAACTTGTTCATTCTTGTATCAGTTATTATTAAATAAATTCAGTATTTTGCATAGCCAGGCTTGGGTCCTCCAAGATGGGGGGAAGGGTTTAGCCCTGACTGACTCACAAGAGGGAAGAGATTCTTTTAATAGAAGCTTGGAGAAGCAAAAGGTAGCAGGACAGGTTAAAAAACCTGTGTGTTTATATATATATATGTGTGTGTGTGTATGTGTGTGTGTGTGTATGTGTGTGTGTGTGTAGTATATATATACTGCACATATATATATGTATGTGTGTGTGTGTATATATATACTGCAATTCTCACAATGTTAGCACTTAGTAATGACTCAATAAAATTGGATGGATAAGTGAGTCAATTGTAAGTATCTCTTCTTTCTTTATTTGCAATAAATTGCTCCCAGATCTTTTTTTTTAAGACAGTCTTATGGTAAAGCTTATCATGTTGAACCTCAAGTTTTTAATTTCCTTTTTAAATTTTTTTAAACATTTTTATTTATTATTGAGAGACAGAGAGAGACAGAGCATAAGCATGGGAGGGGCAGTGAGACGGGGAGTCACAGAATCTGAAGGAGGCTCCAGGTTCTGAGCTGTCAGCACAGAGCTCAATGCAGGGCTCAAAGTCACAAACCGCGATATCATGACCTGAGCCGAAGTCAGACACTTAACTAACTGAGCCACCCAGGCGCCCCAGGGGATTTACTTTCTTATATCACAAAAATATTTCAACAATTAGTGTGTAAGATTAAGCAATAGAGAATTACAAGGTGGTACCTTATAAATCTACTGGAAATCTTAATTTGCTTAATCTCTCCAGCACATTGTTACTTGCATTTTTCCCCCAAGATGTGTAACATTATATGTACTTTTTACAATGGCAGGTAAAGACAGGATTCTACCGACTTTCCAATCTTGGAAGGGACTGTGAGAGAAGATAGAAAGTGATTTCATAGATTATTGTCCTTTGTGTAAAAGTGTGACATGACTGAGTCTCCATTGGTTATTATCTACTGGATAGATTGCAACTTGTATATACTTTTGTATTGTTGATAGAGAATCATGACCATGGTCTTAAACAACCACTCCTATAGTAGGATTAGTGATGTAATTAAAGATTTGACTAAAGCTTAACTGTTACATTCAGATGAGAAATAATGATCTTTATGTATATGTAAATAGAAGGAGTTAACATTTATTTGCTCTTAGGAGTGTATTTACATGTGTGTTAGTCTCTGAAATTTGGGGGTGGGCTTGGCGTGGTTGAGGTGGTTGGGAAATGGAACGATGGCTAAAAGAGGTAGAGCTAATATTAAGAATAATTATTTTACCTCTGATTATATTTTCAGTATTAATTTGGTAGGGCTGCTATAACCAAATACAATAGATTGTGACTTGAACAATAGAAATTTGTTTTCTCATGATTCCAGAAGCTAGAAGATCAAAGTGTGGTCAGGTTTTATTTCTTCTTAGGTTTTTCCTTGGCTGTCCTCTCTCTTAGTGTGTGCTCAGATGGCTATTCCGCTGTGTTGTGTCTATCCTAGTCTCCTCTTCATATAGGAACACCAGTCATACTAGATTAGAAACCACATCTATGTTATCTTAATCATCCCTTTAAGGGCCCTATCTCCAAGTTGTCAAAATCTGAGGTACAAGGGACTGGCTGGGGCGGGGGGGACAGGAGGACTTTAACATATGAATTTTGGAAGGACACAATTCAGCTCACACAGTTTCTAGTTTATAATGAATATAGTTCTAGAAAAAGCTACTTGTACTTGCAACAGAGATATTTGGTTGGTAAATTAGCATCTTCTTTTTACTGATGAGCAGACTTGGACTTTAGAAGCTAAGAGTCTTGTCCAAAGTCACTAGATGAACAAGGACCTCAACTTCCATTTGAATTCAAGGTTTTCTGTAGCTGTTATTTTTGCTCCATCACCATGCCAATTTTTAACCTTTTATTACAACTAGAAGAACAATACAACACTGAAATGGAAAATAAGGGGGAGGGGGGAGGAATGGGTAAGACATGATATGATATGATCAAATCTTAGATATCTTATAAGAAAGGCACAAAATATATGTGGAAAAAAACCAGGATTTTTTTTTCAGAAAAAATGTCAGAAAGCTGAATACTGACAAAGAAAAGAGCTGCCTTTTCCATTACTGAGCGAGGGCACTGCATCCTACTTGACCAAGTCATCAATTGACTTTATTGATTTTATAAGACTTCAAAAATTGGTTACTAATTCCAATTTGGTTAATTTAGTACAACTCCTTTGGCCAAAAAACAAACAAAAAACCCAAACAAAGTCTAATTCAAAACCTTGGTCACATCTCCAATGACTATATTAATCAATATTTAATTGTATCTTTGTGATTAGCAGCATCTTTTTGGTCTAGTACATTCTAAAACAACAACAAAAATAAATGTGGGAAGAGGAGAGGACCCTGATTGCACTAAGTTTACATATGTGCTGCAATATTATTCATAGCACATTTTAGGTCCTACTTAACTTAATATGTTCTCTATGTATGCTTGTTAAATAAAGAGTGGTATCTTAAAAAAACAAAAACTCAGATTTACTAAATAGTGTCTAGAACAGAAAGGTTCTGTTCAATACTTCAGGTTGGGACTGTTGCAAAGAACTTTCTCATTCTGTTGTTTTTCAAAAGAAAATTCCTAAAATTCTGGAAACTTGGATAATCAAATATGAAAGAAGGAGAATCCAAAGAGTTCAGATTACTTTCAGCTCTTTCTTGTTGTTGTTGTTGTCATCGTCGTCGTTATTCTTTGAGGAGATAAACTAACCAAAGAAATGGGGAGATTTTAATATTTTTTCTTTAACTCATCTTTAGCTTTTTGAAATATAGCACATTTGTAAGGTGGGATGAATTCCGGATTTTCTGAAATAAGGAATAGTAACTGAAAGCAGGAAGATCATGAGAAATTAAGATAAAATTCTGAAGCAGGTCAAGAGATAGATAATAGACTCCATGCTTAGACATTAAATCTTACAGCTTCCAAGCTGGCCACCAGGAAGGACAGAGCAGGTTATGAAGCACAGGCCCAAAAGGAACAACGTTCTTTGCTGCAATCAGAGAAAGAGAGTATAGTAATTATGTGCATATGTTTGTGCTTTACAGCATTCTGATACTAATCAGTGTGTATTTCTATATATGTAAATACCAGATCAATGGAAAACCCTCCATGTGTGTATTTAGCTTCATGTACCTCTTTAGTTAGATACATAGGTAAATTGAAGCTAATTCAATATGAATGAGAATCCAAGTTAAAGTAACATGGATCAAAAACTGGCTGCCATCGGTTTGGAATTCAAGCACTCATGCTTACAAGTTCTAGAATTTTTCTCACTCTGTTATTGAAATTGGGAGTTGATCCAAAGCATAAACACTAAAGGACTGAATTACTGCAACATGATCTACTCAGAGATACTCCTGAGGCCACCCAGAAAGTCCTGTTCACATAAGAATCAGCCCCCTTAGGAACCAATGTGTCCCAAATGGCTCATGTGAGCAGGGTGACCCACCCTGGCTACCTTCTTCCTGAGGACAATTTGAGGTTTGGACTCCAGCACCAGAGGATCCACTTTAGGCTAATGTGTTGGAACAATGCTCTGAGAATCTGCAGAGACAGGACTATGCAAACTCCTACATCTTCTTAAGCTCCTGTGTTCTGTCCTCTTCCCTTGATAAAATAGTTTGGTGATCTGATGTCTAATTTTCTTTTTTTCACCTAGGATATTCTAGGGTTTTTTTTTCGTTTCCTCCCCATACACATTTCTGCAATGATCAAATTCATAATGAGAATATAAACCAGAACACTCAGAAAGAAATGTTTCCCACCAGCTACTCCTCCATTAGAACCCCAGGAAATTACACTTATGCACTGAGAGTGAAGACCATTTAGTAGAATGTGCAGGATTTGGGATGGCTGAGTTCGTGCACTGACTGGTTGAGATGATTTGGCGATTCCATTGCACCTTGAGTGTAGTTTCTTTGACTTTATTTCAGGGGATTGAGCTCATTAGTTTTGTCAGTTACATTGGAAGTGTGTGCACAAAACCCGTTTTACATTGTGGGTAGGCCTCAGGAAATAGTCCTTCATGACTCTTATTTGGAAAACAATTTTGAAAATTTAACACAAAATGTGTGCCATATTTATTTAATGCCATAATGATTAGTCTGAAAATAAACATGGATTTTTATAAATGCATTCTTTTCCATAGTGTAATGTAACAGCAAAAGGACATCATTCCCTTTTTCTCTACCCTTCTCCATTCCCTCAAATATCATCACACTTTTATTAAAAGATTTGGAGGAAATGTGAACTTTGTTGGTTTATAAAATAGGTTTTCATTTTGAAATAAAGTAGACCAATAGGATTTTTAAAAATTCAACTATTTAAATATATATAAATTTGTTAACATAATCAGCATCATGATATTTTAGTGACAAAAATTGACTTGATAAATAAAAATTCTTTGGTGAGGTAGCTACTATCATTTATGAATATGACTTAGCTTATAGAATGCCTTCACCTTTTCAAGGATTTTACTCTCTTTCTTGACTTGAATTCATGCTATAAAGGAAGAAACAAGACATTGAGGAAAGAACTGGGGCTTTGGAATTTAGTGATTCAACTTACTTCGCTATAATTTCCTAATTGGAAAAAACACAGGGAACTTGAATTGTTTCTAAAAATTAGAAATAATATAGTAAAATGTCTAACATAGTATGTGGCTTATGGTGCTTGAACTTGTAGGTTCTCAATAACTGGTAGTATTCTTTAGTTATTGCTTTCCATCACATTTTCTACAAACCACTTACATATATGCTTACAAAAGATTTGTGTGTGTTCCTTTGATAAGGAATATTTACCCAATGTTCTCATTGTTATCTGTTATTTTTAGTTCTTTTATTGAAATCTCTTTGACATATAAAACTTGCATATATTAAAGATGGACAACATGTTTTAGAGGTATGTGTACATTGCAAAATGATCACCACAACCAAGCTAAAGAACTTCTCTATCACTTCTACACAGTTACACTTGTGCATGTGTGTGCATGTGTCTGTAAGCATTAGAGTGTGTGCGGTAGAAGATTCAATTTAAGATCTATCATTTTAGTGAATTCTGAGTAAATAACATAGTATTGTTAACTAACATCATCATGCTTTACATTAGAATCCCAGAACTTATTCATTTTATAACAAAGTTTATACCCTTTGACCAATATCTCCTTAATTTACCAACCTGACCTCCCACTCCCTGGCAACCACCATTCTACTCTGTTTCTATGAGTTCAACTTTGTTAGATTTCTAAGATAATAACACCTCAGTGAGACCATGTAGGACATATCTTTCTATGTCTGGTTTATTTCACTTAGTATAATGTCCCCCAGGTTTATTCATGTTGTTGCCAATGACAGACTTTTCTTCTTTTTTAAGACTGAATCATGTTCCATACTAAATATATATCATGTTTTCTTACCCATTCATCTGTTGATATACACTTAGATTGTTTCCATACTTTGGCTAATATGAATGATGCTGAAATGACCATGGGAGTGCAGAATCTTGCCCAGATCCAGATTTCATTTCCTTGGAATATGCAGCCAAAAGCAATGTTCTCAGTGTCATTTGCCACTCCAGTCTGACTGAAGAGGATAGAGTCTACTAGCTTCTAATGCTAGAGACAGCAAAATCTATTTGCAGGGTGGACAATTATCTTCTTTTCATGGGGCTGTTGGCCCTGCCCTGCGAATAGCAAAGGGACTCAGCAGCAAGTATAATGTAGGAAGCAGCTTTAACATTCCAAGGTGATTTAAAAAAACACAAAATCACTTCTAAAAGGAAAACAAAGAAAGAAAAAAATAGTTCAAAAAGATGTCAGAAATAATATTAAACATCAATAAGACTGGTTATTATTTTCTATTTTATTCATGACGCATTTTGTGAACACATCTAATGAGTATGCATTGACTCACATTCTCCATTCATTACCAGGATTTATTGACCCTAGAAATTAGTATTGACTGGGGCAAAACAGCCACTGACTTTTCTTGCAGGCCAATAAATCTGGTGATGGAGGAACACCAAACCAGGAGTCAGTACATTTTTTTCTTGGTAGTTGCTTTTTTCCTTGACTCTAGGAAGAATGTCGGTGCAGCTGCCTGCTTCCAGTGGGCCTATCATGTTTTTAAAAAATTTAGTAGCTGGCCATTTAGAATCTGTTTCCAATTTACATTGTGTACTAATAGGGCCTGAATATAAAATTTCCTTCAGATGTATTAATATGTGTAGGTATAATGAAGTCAAAGCATATTTATCATAGTTAAATTTCATAAATAATGCCAGAAGAAAGAAAAAGAAAAAAAATGGTAAATTTAACACATGTGACAATAGCTAGAAATTTTACACAATTTAATTATGCATTTCAAAGGATATACCTGAGATTTAATCAAGTCACCTCATCTTTCTGGACTTCAGTTCTTTCTTCTGTAAAATGAAGTGTTTGAATTTGTCTTTGAGGTTTCTGTTAGAAATAAGATCCAAAACAGTGTGAAGGCCTCTCAAAAGCTAGAATTTGTGGATATGGGTTGTTCTCTCAATCTGAACCCCACGGAGAAACTATTCAAGATCTGGGAACAAGAACTAACAAAGAATTGCGGCACATCCCTTGGTCTCTCACTCTCTCTATTTTTTTTCAGAACTATTTGTTTTGTATAAAAATGATTATTGGGACCTTCTTGATTTAAGAAAAAATGGAGTGGTAGAAGTATAATATTTGAAGTTTAAAGGTCTGGTTTTGGAGCCTACATCTGTCCTGAGCATGTGGTTTATTGTGTGCAAGTGCATGTGTGTGCGGAAGGTGTGTGAGAATTAAAAATAATGTGCACCTTTGGTGTCTGGATCATTTCTCAAGTACTCAGTTGCCATGATGTTTTTCAGAGTTACATGTTTCTTATGGAGAGAGAGCACATTTAGAGAAATCAGGTGGCCTTCCCAAAAGTGAATAGCTGGGCTGTCATTTGAATTCATACTGCTATTACTTCAAGGATGATGCTCTGGATGGTTACTCAGATTCTCTGAACTCCTGCTCACTGCAGGTGAACAGCCCCAGCTCAAGGAGAGAAGCCATGGGAAGACTGCATTGCCTACAGAGTCCAACAGCAGTGTTAACTGTATCTGGTGATTATAGTGATGATCATCTCATCCTAGGCACCACCATTTAGAAAATATTTCCCAATAAGTGGCCATCATGTGTAACACAGAACTTAAAATTGTAAGTAAATCTGGAACCCAAGTAGGTTTTCAAAAAATGCTTAGGAAATCCTTCTGGCAAAAATGTCAAGTATGTGGAATATGTAGAAAAATATGGTTCTTGGCCTTTTCCTCCACTTAGTGATGCCCCATCTTCTCTCCCTCACACAGATGCTCAGACCTTTCCAGCTCTCAGATTACTCTAAAATCCACATAAGTTTACATTTATAACAGTTGGAAGGCAACAAGGGTTCATGATATGGGTTTTATATTCATAAAGATTTGGATTCAAATCCCAACTTTGCTGCTTATCAGCTGTTAAGTTTAAGAAATAGTATTATGGGGGCGCCTGGGTGGCTTAGTCAGTTAAGCCTCCGACTTTCGCTTAGGTCATGATCTCGCGGTTCGTGGGTTCGAGCCCCACATCGGGCTCTGTGCTGACTGCCAGCTCAGAGCCTGGAGCCTGTTTCAGTCTGTGACTCCCTCTCTTTCTGACCCTCCCCTGCTCACGCTGTCTCTCTCTCCTAGAAATAAATAAAACATTTAAAAAAAATTAAAAAAAAAAAAGAAATAGTATTATGAAGAGACTTTTGGTTTTTTTCCATTGGATATTTTCCCCTGCTTTTAGGAGATTGATTGACCATATAGTTGTAGGTCCATTTCTGGGTTTTCTATGCTGTTCTGATGTGTATCTGATTGATGTCTCTGTTTTTGTGCCTGTATCATGCTGGCTTGATGACTACAGCTTTGTAATATAGCTTCAAGTCTAAAATGGTAATGCCTCCAGCTTCACTTTTCTTTTTCTGAATTGCTTTGGCTGTTTGGAATCTTTTGTGGTTCCATACAAATTAGGATTGTTGTTCTAGCTCTGTGAAAAATGCTAGTGGTATTTGGACAGGGATTTCATTAAATGTGTAGATTGCTTTGGGTAGCATAGACTGTTTAACAATGTTTGTTCTTCCAATCCATGAGCATGGAATGTTTTTCCATTTCTTTGTATCTTCTTTATTTTCCTTTATAAGTGTTCTATAGTTTTTGGGGTATAGATCTTTTATTTCTTTGGTTTGATTTATTCCTATACATCTTATGGTTTTTGGTGCAATTGTAAATGGGATTGATTCCTTATATTTTTGTCTACTTCATTATTGGTATATAGAAATGCAACAGATTTCTGTACATTGATTTTATATCCTGTAACTTTGCTGACTTCATGTATTAGTTCTGGCAATTTTTTGTGGAGTCTTTTGGGTTTTCTACACAAAATATCAGGTTGTCTACTAATAGTGAAAGTTTGGGTTCTTCCTTGCCAATTTGGATGCCTTTTATTTCTTTTTTATTGTCTGATTGCTGAGACTAAGATTTCCAATACTATGTTAAATAGTAATGGTGAAAGTGGATATCCCTGTTTTGTTCCTGATCATAGAGGACAAGTTTTTCCTTTTCAGTTTTTCTCCATTGAGGATGATTGTTAGCTGTGAGTTTTTTGTAATGGTGAAGGGAAAACTGGACAGCAACAATGCAGAAGAATGAAACTGGACCACTCTCTTATACCATACACAAAAATAAATTCAAAATAAATGAAAGGCCTAAATGTGAGACAGGAAAACATCAAAATCCTAGAGGAGAACACAGGCAGCAACCTCTTTGACCTCAACCTTAGCAACTTCTTACTGATGTGTTGCCGGAGGCAAGGGAAACAAAAGCAAAAATGAGCTATTGGGACCTCATCAAGATAAAAATCTTCTGCACAGTGAAGGAAACAATCAACAAAACTAAAAGACAGCCTATGGAATGGGAGAAGATATTTGCAAATGACATATCTGATTAAGGATTAGTATCTAAAATCTATAAAGATCTTATCAAACTCAACATTCAAACAATAAACAATCCAGTTAAGAAATGGGCAGAAGACATGAATGAATGGAAATTTTTCCAAAGAAGACATCAAGATGCCTAACAGACACATGAAAAGATGTTCAACATTACTTACCATCAGGAAAATACAAATCAAAACCATGATGAGATATCACCTCACACTTGTCAGAATGGTTAAAATTAACAACACAAAACCCAAAAAATGTTGATGATAAAGTGGAATCCTCCTGCGCTGCTTGTGGAAATGTAAACTGGTGCAGCCACTCTGGAGAACAGGATAGACGTTCCTCAAAAAGTTAAAAATAGAACTACACTATCATCCAGCAATTGCACTACTAGGTGTTTACCCAAAGGATACAAAAATACAGAGTCGAAGGGGTACATGCACCTTGATGTTTATAGCAGCATTATCAACAATAGCCAAACTATGGAGAGAGCCCAAATGTCCATTGACTGATGAATGGATATGGAAGATGTGGTGTGTATACAGTATATATATATATATGCAATATACATATATATATATATATATATATATGCAATGATATGGATGGAGCTAGAGTGTACTATGTTAAAGTGAAAGAAGTCAGTCAGAGAAAGACAAATGCCATATGATTTCACTCATATGTGGAATTTAGGAAACAAAACAGATGGACATATGGGAAGGGAGGGAAAAGAGAGAGAGGGAAACAGATCATAAAGGACTCTTAAGGATAGAGAACAAACTGAGGTTTTATGGAGGGAGGTTGGTGGGGGATGGGGGATGAGTGAGGGGCATTAAGGAAGGTACTTGTTGGGATGAGTGCTGGGTGTTGTATGTAAGTGATGAATCACTGAATTCTACTCCTGAAACCAATATTGTACTATATGCTAACTAACTAGAATTTAAATAAAAATTTGTCCTCCCCTAGATAATGGGGATAATAATAAGACCAAGCACGTGTGGTTGCTGAAAGGATAATTAGGCTGTGGCCTGTGAAGCATAATGAGCAGTGTCTGGCTCACTTACATTCCAGAGAAATGTTGGTTACTATTGCAGCCATTCCCCTCTATGCAGTCTTACTTTTCATGGTTTTAGTTACCCACAGTCAACCATAGTCTAGAAGCAGTTGATCCTCTTCCTGACCTATTGGGAGAAGGCCAATAGTAGCCTAGTGTTGTGTAACATGCCTATGCCATTCCCCTCACTTCATCTCATCATAGGGGTTCTTATCTCACATCATCACGAGAAGAAGGGGGAGTACAATAATATAAAGTATTTTGAGAGAGAGATAGAGAACCATGTTCACATGACTTTTATTATAGTATTTTGTTATAATTGTTCTATTTTTATTGTCAATTCTTATTCATCTCTTACTGTGTCTACTTTATGAATCAAACCTAATCATAGTTCTGTACGTACCGTGGGGGAAAAGCATAGTATCTGTAGAGTATGGTACTATTCGTGATTTCATACATCCACTGGTGGTCTTGGAAATGTATTCTCCATAGAAATGGGGGACTACAATAGTAACAGCTTAAAAGAGTCACCAAATCATAGTAAGAAGTACAGCCTTCACAGGTGATCAAATTCAAGTGTAAAGGCAGATTTGAGTTACATTATATTAACGTGAGATGTTATAAAATGTCTTCGCTCTTTGCCTGTAATGGCTCCTCATAGACATTTACTATTGTCTAGAGGCAGTGCTTACCCTTGTCCTGATGATTTCTCCTTTGTACTAGTACCAATAAAAAGCTCCCAATACAAAGGAGAATTGAGCCCTCCACCTGGTCATATCAGTTTTGCAAAATTACTTATCTTGAGACCTTTTCTATAACTAGAACGTTCCCTGAGGTCCCTGGTTATGCACAAGGCTGGGACTCTTTGTCTTTACAATAGCCACACTGTTAGTGAAGCATTGTGGCCAAAAAGTCATGAGATATAGGGAATGAATGGTGGTCTTGGATATCTGGTGCTAGTCCTGGCTCTATGGGTGAACTTGTGGGGCCATGAGTGACAGATTTAATTAGCAAGGACCTCAGGTTCCTCATCTATGAATCAGGCAATGATGATTATGTTACAAGGACATTCAGGTAAGCGAGTGATATCTTCTAATCATAGATCTATGTAGGAAGTACCTACAGGAGCTTGCCTTCCTTCTACTTTCATCCCCTTTTATCTAGTCTCTGTCTTCATCCTTCCTTTCCTCCATTCCTCCCTTTATTCAGTCCTTTCCTGCCTATTGCCACCTGTCCTCAGACTATCAGCCTCCCCTTCTGTAACATCTCAAAAGACCCTATGCCTTCTATGGTGGAGCACCAACCACAGGGTAATATGACTGCTTGTTTAATTGTCCAGTTTCTTGCAGGCACTATACGCTCCACCAGGACAAGGCTTCTACTTTAGTTGCTGAATTGTATATCACTGTCACCCAGCATGGGCCTCATGCAGAGTAGATATGCAGCTGCTATTTGTTATGCCAAGTTCTGTGATGGGCACTGGAAAAAAATAGTAAACAAGACCTAGTGATTAGTCTTCATGAGCTCACATCCACTGACTACAGATGGCATCACTGAGTGATTCTTTACTCAATCATTGATTCATTCCACAGTCATTTCATAAGCATCTATTATATGCCAGGTGCCAACTGGGAGATACAGGGGTGGACAATACAGATGCTTTCTTAGCTCTCAGGGATTTATATTCCAGTGGGAAGAGACTGACCATGAACAAAGGCATGAACAAGATGTCCCCAGACCATTGCTTTGAAGGTGACTTAATAGAAAAATAGATGGACAATGGTGGTTTTTAGGGGTTATGTCATATCATGGGCTTCAGGAAAGCTTCTCTGAGGAGGTGATGTTCCACCAGAGAACTGATGACAAGGTGGGTCAGTAAAGAATGCTATAAGGGAAATACATGCTCTGCAGAAGGGACACCATATATATGAGTCTCAAGCCAGCAAAAAATTAGAGCTCCTGGATATATCTCCTCATCTGGTCTCTGTTAGGTTGTCTGTGCTCAATGACACCACTGTGGATGGGTTCTACGAGCACTCAGCCCAGTAATTTAAATGCACGAGAAAAACATAAATGCAGGAGACCTCTACAAAACAAAAGAAGACAAAACCAAATACATGTGTGCATCCAAAAAAGCAGGAAAAGGGGTGCCTGGGGCTTCAGCTGGTTAAGCCTCAGACTCTTGGTTTCATCTCAGGTTATGATCTCACGGTTTGTGGTTTCCAGCCCCCCATCAGGCTCTGTGCTGATTGTGCGGTGCCTGCTTGGTATTCTCTCTCTCCCTCTCTTGCTGCCGCTCCCACCTTCACACTTCACACATTTTGTCTCTCAAAATGAATAAATAAACATTTTTTTAAAAACGCAGGAAGAAAAGAAAACTCTAACATATAGAGGAGATTCCACTTCTGTAAATGAATTTGTTTTAACAAAAGAAATGTTTGCAAGTGCCAGCTTTCCATACTCCACTAGATATCTCTTATATAAAATGAAAGCAGGCTGGGGGGAAGAAAAGAAGAGTCAGTTCCCGACTTACTCTCTGAGAAAATGTCTCATGCTATTCGCTCCTGGAAAATGATGGAAGGACGCAGATTAGAAGGGACTGAGATTCCACATTCCACAATTTTATAGGAGAAATAGTTCCCAGAGGAAGATTTTCCTAGGCAAACATTCTAGAGGGCGAAGGAAACAGTTTGTGTGCTCTTTTGTTTATAAGCAGATCTCTCTCTTAAAATGTTTTTTTTAAAAAATTAATTTGCGTACTATTTTCCAGAAGGAAAAAATGCTAGTTCTGACACCTTGCTCCTTCATTCCTTTCCCAGAACTCCCACATTTTTTACTGATGCTGTCATTAGGGAATGCCAGGGAAAAAGCTTAGTGCTTTCTGTGAAAATTGTTTCACTGAGGGGAAGCAAGACAGCTAAGTGATAAGATAATTTAAATGGCAACAGGAACTACACTTAAAGTGGCTGAGGGTATAAATGACAGAAAGAACAGCAATGAGGTTTTGAAGATGTGGTGTGGATGTCTGTTCAGGAGCTCATGGGAAAGGACACACAGAGCGTATTTTGCATTTTTCTATTGGAACAGGAACTTCTTGTGGTTGGAAATAGAGAAGACAGCTACTGAAAATTAACCTTTCAAATAAGAAAAAGGGGAAAGGACTTTTTAAAGGGAAGGGAAAAAGACGAAGCATTTACTGGGTCCCTGTCCTGGGCCGGATACTGTGACTAGTACTTTGCATGTATTTTAATTTATTCCTCACTCAACCCAATAAGGCAGGCATCACTGTTCACTGCTAATGAAGAAAGAAAATCAAACTCCACAAGTATAAGACAGTCATCCAAGCATCATCTTGCAGTCAAGCGGCAAAGCTTTGATTTGAGCTGGGTTTCTTGGACTCCAATTTTCAGGCCATGGCTGGGTGCTTCTGTAATTCTTCCTTAAATACAATAATATAAGGAGCTTAAGGTAGGGGTTTGTAATCATGAAAAAACATTACCATAAAATATAGTTACCTATTTTAAGAAAGAAGGGAAGATACATGGTCTGTGAGGGCTGGAGCCCTGTATAATTAAGTCAGTCTGTATTAATAGAAAACCATTCAAGGAAAAGTTAAGTAAACCAGAGAAACAAAATGCTTGACATTTTGAGATCTCTATTATTATACTGCCATAAGCAGTATTTTGGGGATGTGAGGGTAAAATATGATAATAAAGAGAATTTTCAACTGTGAGGTGAGTATATACATGCACAATCATATTTTAGTTTTAAATATCAGAACAATCAGTTCATACATATTGAGAATATATGTGTCTTTTACACTGATTGGGTGGTTAAGAGGTTTAGATCAGATTCTTTAGTATATAATAGCTTATAATTCATCAGACTTGTAGTAATTCCATATAGTTCTGTATATGATATATTCTTCTACATTGAGTTAAAAGTACCTTGATAAAACACAATTAAAGTCCCATCATATTTCTTTCTAAACCCTTCAGTTATCTCATTTTATTTAGAATATGAGTGACAATTTGCTTTTGACATTGAAAAAACAATTAAAATATAAGCGTGCTTAATGCTCTTATATACTTAGAATAAATATGGTGGCTGAAAAAATAAAATGTAAGCATTGTCATTTTTAAAAGATTCATATTTTAAAACTACTGTAACTTTAAGAAAAAGTGTGGTTCCTTGTGGTCAGGTTTCTGCATGGTGTGAAGTTTAAGCAATTCTGGTTTAAACCTTTATTAGCAATTAAATAGAAATTCTAATCTTCATTTTAATATCTCAAACACATTGAAGAGTTAAAATTCATAGCCTGCAGCAAACTTATGGCTCAGTTGGTTAAGCGTCTGACTCTTGATTTCAGCTCAGGTCATGATCTCATGGTTCATGGGACTGAGCCCTGCATCAGGCTCTGTGCTGACAGCCTGGAGCCTGTTTGGTATTCTCTCCCTCTCTCTCTGCCCCTTTCCTGCTCTCTCTCACTCATATTCTCTCTCACAAAATAAATAAAACCATGTGTTTTTTTTAAAGAATCTTAGTAAAGAGCAAGCAAACGCTGCATGACTTTTGTTTTCCCTCTTAGTGAGGAGGATTGAATATAATCTAGGTTATTTTCAATTGTTAAGCTTGCTATCTTATTTTTACAGCCAGAAGTGACAAAAACTCAAATTCCTCAGTATATATTATTAATGGAAGCATAATGATCATCATGATAGTTATTACCATCACAAACATCGACATCTTTCTTTTCATCATCATTAACAGCATCATGATTATTATTATTCACTTTTAAAAAATTATTTTATGATGTGCCAGCCACTAAATCTTTTGAAGAATTACCTCATGTCCATGGCATGATGAATTCCACAATACTACAGAAACCAAGTCCTTCTTTTTCATATGGCTTCAACCTCATGGCCCAAGATGAGTTCACCAGCTTTGATGTCATGTCCACATTGCATCCAACAACAAAGAGGGATAGGAAAAGTAGAAGGTACAACCCTACTTAAGGTATAACCTGAAAATTGTACATTTCATTTTCTCACATTTAATTATCCAAATGTCTGGGTTTTTATTATAGAAGAAGAAGGGAAGAGTGGAGATAGCAGGCACCTGGAAGTCACTACTAAAGAGGTCTTGGATCTTGTAGTTTTTATATCTCTCTCAGCATGTAGCATAGGCCTTGACATAAAGTTCATATTCAGTAAATCTCATCAATAGAAACAGTAAGCCGTGAGAGATAAGAAAGCCCAGAAGAACTTTTGGCTTCAGAAAGGTTTGATAAAGGTGTGAATTTTTTTGCTGGGCTCTGAAGGCTGAGATTCGGGTAAGTGGAGGGGGCATGTAGGTAATTCATGCAGGAGTTTCTTATGAGGAAAGGCAGGATGTGTGTCAGGGTGTTATATGTGAGTGTCTGTAAAGAGCAGAACCCAACTAAATTCTTCCAGTGGCTCGGAATAGAATAAAATACTGACAAGAAACTCTTCCTGACCAAAGTTGAGTCAAGCTTCTCTGACCCTCTGCTCAACTAGGTATCAGCCTTCAGGCTTCTGTGTCTATCTTCACATTGGCCACTTACAGCAACAATACTGCTAAGCCAGTTTATCAAGAATCCCCACTCTCTGTACCTGATCACTCTCAATATCTGACTAAATTCCCAGTCTCCTGCTATTCTCTGGGTGAATATCTGTTCATCCTGGCCTCCTTCAGTAGGAATCCCATGAGACCTGCTTAACAAGAATTCTTTCCTAGCCCTGGTGTTTCCTCCTGCGAATCCTCCATCTACCTATCATTCTTACCCAACCTGTTCCTTGGCTACAAATCCCTACCTGTCCTTGCTGCATTTGTATTTGCACCCAGTTTTATCCTGAGGTCTCCTTTCCCCTGGTGCAAGAATAAAAATAAAATCTATTTTATCATTTTAACAGCTATTCAGCTCTGTATGTCTTTGACAGTACTTGGGACTGCCAAGCCTGGAGAATTTCTAAATCCAGACAACAGTGGAACTTTGACTTAATTTGCTAGATATGAAATAGGGAGCTGTATAAATTCTTAACTAAGGGAATGCCATGACCCAAATCACCTCCTAACTTGTGCCCAGAGCAGTATGTAAAATAGATTGAAACAGAAGAAGAAATTCTGTCTTGGTATTCACATATAAACAGATGAAAACCTGAATGAAGTGTTGGCAGAGAGACTAACAAAGCATTTTAAAGGGAAGAACTGACTGAATTTCTAAAATTTTCTTATTAGATATTGAATCTGGAGAACAATGAGCTGTTGAAGATGATATCCAATTGTCTAGTCTTGGAGGTTTGGATAATGATAGTGCTGATTTTAGGAAAGAGGAAGATGGAACAAAAAGACAGATGACGTTGGAAGAAGATAATGGACTTTTTGAAACTGGGATAGGAATTGAGCATCTAGTTTTAGGTGTCTGAAACAGAAGTGCAAATGTGAAGTAGAAGGCAGAGATGTGAGTTCTTGAAATTTGATCTGCAGATATGGAGATGGGGCTTCACATTAGTAGGAGAGCTTATTGCCTAACAGCATAATCTTCACTGTCTTTGTACAAGACACAAGTTTGATGAAGAGCTAGAAATCTCCTGGCGACATAGCAAGTACCTAGACTTATTGTCATCTGAACTCCAGCTGATGCTAATAGAGGCACAGTTCCATGGGAGGCCCTCCTACTGCAAGACAAATCACTTCAGTTGCTGAGGAAACTGGATTTACTTTTGTTCTCCTTTGTTTCCAAACTAGTTTTGGAACTCTGGACAGAACTCTGTTTTCATTCCTGGGCTCTACGTGCTATTTTGCAGAGAATCTAAGGGAACTTTTGTATTAGCCACCCTGGACTTAGAGATTTGTTTTCATAGTAAGATGCTGGAAAGGAGTCAATAATGGATTGCAGCGAGCCTGTTTGAATGCATCTTGTAGGAGTTATATTTTCTAATCTATTTAGGTCCAAAGTTGTAATGCTGGACTCATCACTTAAGAGGCAGACAAAATAACCTTTTAAAAATTTAAATAGGGACACCTGGGTGGTTCAGTCGGTTAAGCGTCTGACTTCAGCTTAGGTCATGATCTCGCGGTTCATGGGTTTGAGCCTGGTGTGGGGCACTGTGCTGACAGCTCGGAGCCTGGAACTTGCTTTGGGTTCTGTGTCTCCCTCTCTCTTTGCCCCTCCCCCACTCACTCTGTCTCTCTCTGTCTCAAAAATAAACATTAATTTTTTTTTTAAATTTAAATATAACTCCTCTGCACAAATATACCCAATGTTCCATTTATATTTTTCTCATGATAAAACAAGTTCTCATTGATAATAAGACTGAGTTATCTGGTCTCAGCTCCTCTCTGACCTCATCTTCTATCTCTACCACTCCTCCTTCAACCTCAAGGCTTCCAGGGACTGTCCCCTTGCATGAAATGTTTTTCCCCCAGGTGCACCAATGGCTTCCTCCCTCCTGGAGGCTGTCAAGTCTCAGCAAGTTCTTTACTGACAACCACATTAAACATGGCAGCCTCACTGTTGCAGGATTTTTTATTTTTACCTCAATGCCCAGGGTTTATTCTCTCACCGCTTGGAAGAATAAAGAGGTAGATACAACATAACATGAGCAGCAGGCAAAGTTTATTAGAGCATAAGATAAGATCAGAAAGTAAGACTAGTATGAACGCTCTCTTTACAGAGAAGGGGAAGATGAAAGTGAATGCCCAGGACTCTAGGCAAGGGTCTTTGTTTTAGAAGGTTCTGGTCAGCCCTCCCTTCCCTTCCCCATAGTTCCTTCTCAGGTCCTACCCTTATTGGCTTCATAGCTCTGGGTACTGTGTTGTCCATTCCTGACTGGCTTAATACCATTGTATGAGGGGTGGTCTATCACCATACCATTCTTTGTGGGTCATATGTTTTATGGTCTACTAATTTTTAGCGAGGTCTTTTGTCAAATTCCTGAGGGAAAGCTGAGGGGGAGTAGGTGGTATCTGTTACATTCTTAGGAGGAACCTTAACACTCAAGGCAGTTTGCTGTGCTCAGAAACTCCTAGCATTGTTCCAAAATATGTGTTTTTCCCCACCCAGAGGCCTAAGGCCCTAATCATTCCCTCTCTGCTTACTGAATCCTATCTTTTCCTATCATAACACCACCCCAATCACTTTTTGTTCTCCTCAACCTATGTTATCCCTTTATAGGAGTTACTACAAATGAATGTGCTGTGTCTTTACACACCTAGCCTCATTCCTTCTCAGGGAATTCTTAGGAGAATATAAGCCTTATGAGGGCACAATTTTTTTCTGTTATTGAAACAGGGAAACTGAAGGGACCCCATAAAAGCTTGCTTTTCTGTTGCCTCAGTCTTGCTAGGACCTATACACAGGCTTTTTAGAACAGATAATGTATGTCCTCCTTCTAAAGGTCAAGGAGTTAATGGTTTCTTTGGAGTCTTACAGCACAATAGATAACATCTAAGGAGTAACTTGGTAGAGATGTCATGAATATTTTTCAAGACCACTGACTCACTGAGGCCCCTGGCTCCAGGGCATAAGTGACTTATGGAGAGCACCTAAACACTAGTCTTTGATTTAACCAGTTCCTGGATGCCTGAGAAGACACATGCACTGGACCAAAATCCTCAGTTAAAAACCCCCACCCTCAGGCAAAGAGGAGACTCACTCATCTTTCCTTTCTGAGTCTCCCAGACACTCTGTCTGTATCTTTACTCTCTCTATATATTTTCAATAACCTCTGCTCTCACTTCCTTGGAGCTGTCATTTGACTTCTCTCCTGTGGGAAGCCAAGGACACCTATTGGCTAGTCTTATGGGATTCCCCTCTGAGTCCTAGGACCCAGCCAGGCTACATGACTAATATAAACAGTATAAACTGGATTCTAATTAAAAAAACAGTGGTGCATAATAGATATCAACATATATTTGCTAAATGATTAAATCTGAATGAAGAAGTGTTGGGATAAGTTTCAGCTCTTTGACTAGATGGCAAATAGTCTAATTTTTTTTGTTAGAATAACCACTGCTTCAAGCCCAAGTTCACAAATGAGCCCTATCCCTTATGCCATCTGTAACATCCCAACTAGAATTGGTAGCTTTCTCCTCTGATCCACTATATCTAATTCTAACATGGCTTACTCTGTGTAATTTGTAGCTGTGTGGACCTGGGTTGTTACCTACAATGAGCCTGAGTTTCATCATTTGAAAAGTGGATAATACCATTTCTCTAATGCTGTGTGTTAAGTGAAGATAAATGAGGTAACCTAACAATGGTGCTTGGCATGTCCTCTGTGCAGCTCTTCAATAAATGTTGCCTATAATTTTGAGTTTAGTTGCATTCTCTTGAAGAGCAGCATCATGAGTTTGGACACGGGGGAAGGCCTGACTGTCTCTTTCAAGGAGTAGTGATAGCTAATGTTGATATATTGGATGAATTTCTGGTTGTATATGTAGAAATGGATCTTGAAATATTTTTTAGTACTGACAATTGCATAGCCTGTATTAAGTCAAGCAGTGTGGGAATATCTGACAGGCACAAGGATCAGAGATTTTATTTCCATCTTAAAAATATTCTCAGCTTTGGCTCTGGTTATTGATAGTTTGACTTGCTCTCATCCTTCTGAGAAAAGGACAATATGTTAGTTTTTGAGCTTAAAAAGATATTCTAGTGTAACCTTACTTGATTCCCCATTTAAGGCCTGCCAGAACTGAGACTCATATTAACTATAATCATCACCAAACACTACTTTTGAAGCCCTCCCATGGATATGGGGCTGTTCAGGATGCAATAATACACCATATGTCTTCTGAGTTAGTTAGAAAAATGAGTTAGAGAAGGTGGGGCAGGAGGTGGGGGGTGTCTCTGACTGAGAAGGTGGGATATGCAAAACCAGAGCAGGTGACAGAGGACCTCTTGAGGAAGACTGAAGACATGCCACACAAAATACAGAAGTGCTTTTTGTTTGTCACCTGATATAACAGTTAGGTCTTGGGGTCAAAGTCTCACAGGATTTTATTGGCCGAGACCTCTGTATCTTTGCTCTATAAGGTATCTCACCAAGACATAATCCTTGTATCAGGTACTTGGCACAAAGGAAGACCTAGCTGAATCTTCAATGGGAAAAACTGAATCCAATCATTCCAGACCAGCAGCCATGAAGTAAGTTGATTAATACTCAGGCTCTTAATTTTAGTCAAAAGTACTAGCAAAATTTCCCAGTGACCTTAATTTGTCACCTTTGGTCCAAAGGTACCATGTTTTCTGAGTTCAGGTGGATGGGTGGGAGGTGTATACTTCCTCTTATCCATGGTGTGGCTGATGGAGGTGACCCCAAATTAACAACTGGATGTGGGAGAGCTGCAAGATTCACAGGATCTCCAAATTCACAGGGTCTCCAAATCACACCGAAGGAAACAGAGTATGTTCCATACTATGGACAAGGGTTGTGGCTTTTCACAGTGCAACCATCCTCTGCCCTTTCAAAACCAGAAACCGTTTGTCATGGCTTCTTCTTTCCCAAACTTGTGACAACATAAGTAGTAAACATTTCAATCTTCTTGGTACACTGAAATGTGTACATACTTTTGTAGGTGACTATAAGGTTAACTTTACTCTTTCTGTAAATAAACACTTTTACTTCATCATTTTTCAGTGTTAGGTAATAACAAGTCAAAAAAATAAATAAAAAGCTTCTAAAAACTTGTCTAGGGCAAGATTTAAGCTGATTAAATAAACATGGCTCCTGATGTCTTGAAATTATGTTTAAATAGAAGATATTGATAAAGAAAAGCATATTGAGAGACCTACGGCTTTCTCTTCATTCATTTAAGTAAGACATTACGGAGCACTTAATTTGAGGCAGGCACTGTGCAGATGCCTGAAAGTAGCTGACAACTTGGAAAAACAGATGCGCTCACAGAGAAGCAAAGAACAAAACAGAAAGTAACAAGTGCCATATCGGTTTAATAAGCAGTGCAAGAGGGGAAAGCAAAAAAAAGGAAAAATAGACTTTCATGACATCCAGCCTCTATTTTTTGGTTCCATTCATCACAGTGGTAATTACTTATCCAATGTCTGTTTTTCCTCTAAAATATGAATTCCAGGAAAGTAGAAGTTAGTGTATTTTTCCCCCCTCGGGAGTATTACTAGCACCTAGTTTTAGGGACAGAATTCATAAAGGCCTTCAGCCAGGGTAACATAGGCTTTGGAAACTGACCCAAAGATCCTATTTGATATATTTCTTTTACAGTGAGCACTCAGGGAACCATGGGGCTCATGACTGTTACCTTCACCTGTTGAGCAGATAGACACATAGCCAGAGTCTACACAGTACTTGGGAGTGGCCAAGAGTCCACAAAAAAATCTCATGGGAAGGCAAATGGAGCTTCTCAAAGCACCATGATGAGATTCTCAGACCGCTCAGGCAGTAGAGATTATAGTGGGATATCGTCATGGGAATAGGTGGTTAGGGATGTTTGCTCTTCCCATGTAGCTTATCCCACTCAGCCTCCTGGTTTGTACAGCTGTGTCCAGAGTGTCAAGATGAATACTTTGCTGACAGGAAAGGGACTTGTATTCTTTTCCTTCCCTTAGTATTTTCCTATAGGGTCAATCACCACTTACTAGTACCAATCTAGACAATTAAGTGTTGAGTAAGCAGTTTTGGGATGCATGAATATTACGTGGATACATTTTCAGATTGTGGAAATCCTTTACGGATATATTAAATATTTAGAGAATGTGAAAATACAGTGATGACTATTAAAATCTACTCAAACCTCTATAAACAAAGCCAAACTCATACAACATTTCATTTATGTAATTCCAGATACCCTTCTGTGTATACATAGGAACATGTATAAAATGCAGAGGAAAAATTCCCCAGGATCATACGGAAAATGTCCTTCCTTTTGAAACATTTTCAGAAAGACATGATTTTTGAAAGGACAGGCTAATGCTTGGTTGGAGGTCATAGCTTGCCTTACTGTATTCAAAATGTTCCTGACATTTATTTCTTGATTATTTGATTTCTCAAAGGTTAAGAGAGGTGTATTGAAGCCACTTACAAGGACAGTGCCACCCAGCTTTTCCCGGTATTTCTGACAATTTCTTGATATTTAGACTAAAAAGGTTGATAATTGTTCACTCTAATATGTGATTGTGTCTTTAATTGTGTGACAATGCTTGGAACTGTTTGCTATTGGTATTGCCAGCCCTACTGTACTTTTGTTTGATTTGCTGAATATTTGTTCATTTTTTATAGTGTTTAATTTTTTTAAAAATGCTTATTATTTATTTTAGAGAGGGAGAGACAGAGTGTGAGTAGGGGAGGGGCAGAGAGAGAGAAGGAGACACAGAGTCCAAAGCAGGCTCCAGGCTCTGAGGTGTCAGCACAGAGCCTGACGCGGGGCTCAAACCCACAAACTGTGAGATCATGACCTGTGCTGAAGTCAGATGCTTAACTGACTGAGCCACCCAGGCGTCCCAAACTGTCCTGTAAAGTTTAGATGTATCTTAGGCAGGTATTTTCTTTCCCTCTTAGTTTTCTCACTTATAAAATGGGAACAAAAGTTCTGGGGAATTGTTTTCTGTGAGGATAAAATAAATTGATGTATCTGTAAAGTACCCACACTAGGCCTGGTGGTCAGTAAACAATTATTACCTTGGATGTGGTACTTATGTATTCCATATATTTATCTCAGTATGGGGATTCTTGTCTTTAATAGATCATTTTAATCCTTTTCCTTTATTATTAGAATTGATTTGGCTGATTTCACGACTTTAATTTATGCTTTACAATTACTATATTCCCTTCGTTTTCTCTCTTCAATACTATGGACCATATTTATTTGCATTTGTTTTGTAGAAGTCTGGAAAAATATACATCCCATTTTAAACTTTTGGTTTAAATGAGGGGTTATTTTTGTGTATTTTAAAATATGTTTTCAGATTCTATTTCTATGATTATCAAAGCGAAGAGACAATTTTTTTCTCTGCCTTCTGTATGAAACAAAATTTAGCATTCTTTCCCACTTTGCTGCTTCTATCATCCAGTTATGTTAATGCAATGCATGAATTTGGATATTTGCTGTTATCGATGATAACCTTTCCATTGTCTCTCAGTAATGGTTTTTGATGTCTGCTTCCTTTCATTAACACTATTTACGATAAGGGTCCGATATTATCCCTTACCAGTTTCTGTGCTAACTGCCATCTGTGTTATAAAATACTTTTCCCTGTTATTGAGCTCTTGATTTTGACTCACTTCAGTGTTCGCTAGAGAATGTCTTCAGCTCTTTTTCCCCTGGGTAGCCATGTGGGTGGCTTCTTTTTTCAGAGACTTTGCATTATTTTAGAATTCCTTTCCTTTGGCTATATACACCAATGAAAACTTGCAGGGTATAAAAATGTATGGATCACAAACTTTTCTATCATCCTAGTTTTGTGAATGTTTCTGGTATTTGGTGTTATAGGAAAGTCTGAGGACAGTTCAATTTTGTCCTTTTTACACACTTTTTTCTTTATTTTGTGCATTTGTGAGTATCAGATTTTTATTCTTTATTGTTATAGTTAAAATTTCTTCACATGGAATGTCTAGATGTCTTATTCTTTTAATGGCTTGCCTCAAACACTCTGATTTCCTTTGATCTACCATCTTAAGACATATTTTACTTGTTAAAAATTCCTTTTCACACATACCATTGCTTCCTCCTCAGTTCAGCTGTCTTGGTTCCCTCAGAGGTGCTGTACCTCTGCCTAAGGGGCTTTCTCTTTTCCTGCCCTTCATGTCAGTCAGCTCTTCTTCTGTGATCTCAGCCTCATCATCTTCCTCTGCCCTATCCCCATGGAGAGACTCTTCTCATGTCCATTAACTTTTCTATGCAGATTTTTATTTTGACATCTTAGGCTTTGCTTTAATGCTTACTTTATTTATTTATTTATTTATTTTTGAGACAGAGAAAGAGAGAGATAGAGCAAGAGCAGGTGGAGGGACAGAGAAAGGGAGAGAGAGGGAGAGAGAGAATCCCAAGCAAGGCAGAACTGGATGTTGGGCTCAAACTCACAAACCATGAGATCATGACCTAAGCCCAAATCAAGAGTAATGCTTAAGGCTTCACTTTGATGGCATCTTGTATCCCTCTATAGCCCCATGATTTTTGTTCTTTTTTACAGAGGCCATCTTGCTTCTCACTGATGATGCTGCCATAGGTTTTTATTGTTTGTCCTGTACTTAATTCTCTGCCTTGTTAAGGTAATGCCACAGAGCATGATTTTGGGAACCAGTTCCTCAAATCTCACCTCTTCCCCTCCATCAATATGGTCCAATTGGAAGCGTTCATCTTCATAGTTCTACCTCCCTTCTTTGTGACCTTCAGCCATCTCTCCAGCTCCATCATTTATGCTATATGGATTCTGAAAGTCCATGTTTCTGATGAATTACCACTCTTCCTGTACTCCTCTGACAGGGGAAATGCCATCCCATTTTTTTATTTTATGCTTGTCTGATGAGGAGCTAAAACCCCAAGCCAGCCTGCCTTCTCTCTCCCATCTAGAATTCTGTTGAGTCGTCTGTTTTGTTACCATACAGACCCTTATAAACAAGTGAGCTAAAAGCCAGTGAATGGGTGAGCAATGCAGTCTATTTTTAATTTCTTCCAGGTAAATAGGACTACTCTGGTTTGTAAAATACATCATAAACTAGGCTGCAATAGATTTTTCTTAACTTGGGGCCATCTGTCTTAAATTTTGTGAAAATGCTGCTCAGCTTCTGAGAGTAGGTTGTCAGTCAAAATGGTTTGGGATATTTTTGTGTTTCTGTTTGCGAGCATTCAAATGTTCAGGTTATCTGTGGGCTCCACACTGGGAAGTTGAAACTCCTGCCACAGGGGCTGCCAGCCAAGGTCTATTTGTCAATAGAAACCATTTCTATCAGAGATGGTGGTGGAGGTAGTGAGAGAGCAGGGTGGTTTCATGGACATGGTGGTATTTTAATTTAAGAGAGTTGAGTGATTTATAAAATTGAGAGTCTGAGAAGCAGGAAAGGCATTTCAGACCCTATGTGATTATCTGAGTACTGGTTAAGTACATGAGAAAACAGGAAAGAGGAAAAAATCCCAGGAGATAACTGGAGATATTTGAGGTTTTATAAATCTATGTAATCATAATCATATTGTAAGCTAGAACTCGCTAAGGCAGGATTGGGTCTGAAGTGCTTTAACATGCAAGGATCATCTATTCTGAAGTGTGTGTGTGCAGACTAAATAAAGCAGTTTCAAGCTTATCTATATTCAGCGTACTCCAGAGCAATTTGTGGTCTGCGTACCCTCTTAAATAAGGACAAATGCTACTCTGTTTATGTGGTTTGGTCAACAGAATCTTTATAATTAGGTGGATAAGCTATACCCATATCAGCAATTTGAAGTTGCCCTGATGATTTTATTTGAGAATTTGGCTTTCAAAATGTGGCAGTACTCTTACAATTCTTCATATCCTCCCTTTCTATTACATGGCTTTATTGATGACCATTTGCTTCTTGCCACTTGTAAAGGGTTACTTTATTTAAAACTGTGCCTAAAGCATTTTGGTAGTACCAAAATGTCCACTCATTAAAACTGGTGACATTAAGTCATATTGCTTCCATTGAAATGGTTGCTAAGAAAATCATCAGCTTCGGCAATACCAACTGTATTTCAATGGACAAATTAATCTTTTCTTGAAAGCCTCATCTAATCTCCCTTGTTCAACAGGAAGTTTTCTGCCTTGTAGGCATTTGTGATCTTTTGGCAGAAAAGAAGAAATATGATCTTTATAAGTAGAACTGTAAATGATTTTTTGAGAGTAGGAATGCATAAATGTTCTAAAAATAAGATTGACTCTACTTGAATGCAAGTTTCAAAGGGAATGGATTTATAAAGTATTTATTTCTGATAGAAATACCAGTTGGCAGAAAATAAGCACTTTTTTTTTTTTTTTTTACAGCAGGCAGAGAAAAGATTGTGAGAATACCATGGAAAACCCTTCATTTATTAAAAGTAACATTTGTATTTTTTCAGACTTCTGACCTTGAACAAAAACCTGTGTATCCAGATTTTCCTACCTATGGTGTGTGTTCATTCTTTCTATCTTACTTGGAAGATCATTATGAAGATTGATGATGGTTTTTCATAAGTTCTGTGTAACTTCTTTTAACAGGAGAGTATGAATATGTTACCCTTCAGTGAAGTTAGCACAAACTGGAGTAGCTCAGCCAGTGATGCCGTCAGCTGTTGCCTCTCGCTACACAGGGAGCTTCAGTGGAAAGAGTTTTGGGTGTGCCTTCTGAGTTTGCAACAATTTCCTGAAGACGATCTTCAAGAGAGTCACTGTTTTTAATTATTCTATGCAATGTGTCTGTCTGCTCTTATTGTTTTTCCCAGGCATTCACAGCCAAAGAAACATATTTGAAGTTGCGTCTCAGTGTGCATGGGACCTTTCCAGCTATACCACACACACAACTGCAAGTGGCAGATGCTTGGCTATCCCGCAGTAATCTCTCCCCGACTCATCATTTCCAGCAAGTGAGCACCAATACCAGGCCAATGGACCAACTGTATTTTAGAATATGATGTCCAGCCTTGACATTTCATGTGAAGCAAAGTTTGAGGGGAGTACCCACTGTTGACTAGGTCATCACGATATGCCTCATAGTCATGTTAAAAGATGCAAATATTATCTCTCTGGAAGCCTGAAGCTTGAGCGTCAATGTAGACAATTCAGCATTAACATGCAGAAGTGAGCAGGAAAGATGTCATTCTTGTATGCGTGGAGCTTCTATCCAAGCTTCTACCCAAGGCAAAAACATGGATAATTTAAAGTATTTGAGTATGATTGGATCCAGGTTTTATAGGAAGACTCAAGCTTATAAAATTTTGCACCCTTTACAAATAAAGGATACAAAATTAACTATGAAAATGAATATTTATTTTGGAAGAGAAAAATAAAGCAAATTGGAAAATCAAAAGAACTGACAAATACCACAAATATAACAAATCCCAGAAAAAGAGCATATTACATTTTTAAAATAACTGCCAAGACAATGCTAACCATCTTTTCATTTTTCTTAATTTCTTTGCTGTATACTCTCTAGGTCCTTCTTTATATGACAATGATTTTGGAAAATTATCAAAAAAATAGGGGCACCCAGGCGGCTGAGTCAACTGAGCATCTGACTCTTGATTTTGGCTCAGGTTATGATCTCACGGGTTCGTGGATTTTAGCCCTACATCTGACTCTGCACAGACAGTGCAGAGCCTGTTTGGGATTCTCTCTTTCCCTCTCTGCTTGCTTGCCCTCTTTCTCTCTCTCAAAATAAATAAACTTTCAAAAAAATTTTAAAAATTGACAGACAACTCAAGTTTCCTTTTAGAGTGTTCACAAAAACAATGCTTTTTGCTTAGAGTACTGAAATGAAAGTCATTCTCAGATCATTGTATTGCTTATATTACTGCCATAGGTTTGAGCTCTACTTACAAGGTTTTTGAGAAATAGTGTTTTGAAAGATTTTTATCACTTGAAATCCACCCCTAACAATACATGTTACCAATTACGAAGCCTGGGGTAGGTGCAATGAATGGTATACCCCATCTATCAGGGGGATGTAAGGGCATCTTTTGGTGTGGGTAAAGGCTGACTCTGGTGATGCAAAATTGAAGAAGGAAGTTGAAGAAGAAAAATCCAACAAACAAACCTGAGAAGAAAAATAGAGGAAGAGGAATCATGGGGAAGGAAAAATGAGTCCCACTTTTAGGCTGTGTTGAGCATTTGCCCCAATATCTCATATAATGACAAGGCCTTGAAACAAGTTTTATTTTCCTGATTTTATAAATTGGAAGAATAAGACTCAGAAATGTTCAACAACTTGCTTAGTTTCATACAGTTAGTGCAAGTTGGGCCAGACTGAAGCCCATGTCTGCCTAATTCAGGTTATTATTCAATAAGCATGTTATGAGCATGCTATATCTGCCATCTTCTAAGGACTGGGGCTATAAGAATAAATAAAGTATTTTTGTGTGTTTTTAATTCAGTCACTGTTTCCCATAGATATACCTACAGAATGAGTAGTTTCTTACCAGGAGGAGCAAGGAGAAAAACAATTCTAAGCAATGTGATATGCATCCACAGAGACAGTATGGTCTCTGTCAGGGAGTAGTATCAGGGATGATTTACCCCAACATTGGTGCTGGGGTTGGTGTTGGCATTTGTACTCTAAGCTATGCACTATCATATGAAAAATGAAATGCATGATTTGACACGTGCTGGCTTTTAGCACACTTGCCTTTCTTTTTTGCAATTTTCATCTTCGAAGGGGTTGTGTCCCTACTTTGTAAGAAAGACAACATAAACAAAAATCCATTCCAGAGCTTATGGATTTCCGTTGTGTACTCATTCAAATCAGGCTGGATGGTGGATATTGATGCAGGGGGTTGTTAATTCAAATTAATTGTCACCCATCAGTCTGTAGACATTGGTATAGTTAGCTAAAAGGCACAAAACACTTAGTAGCAGATCATAATCCCAATGCCTGTTTTCAACTGATTTAATGACGGAGATGAAGATGGAAGTGAGTGCTGCAATAATGCACATTTAACAATATTTGTTCCACCACTGCGGGCCTTGATTATCTGAAATGGGAGCACAGTAGTATATGGCATTTTGATTTGCACTCTAGGACAAGTAAAATAGTTGCATGTCAACCAGGATGAGATATATAGAATGTGCTAAACCAATCTTGTCATTTAATATCTGATGAATTACGAGTGATCACCCTTCCTGAAATATGTCAGTTTCTTCTGTTAGCACACTAGGTATTGTAGTTATAGCCAGTACAAATTGCTGTCTAAATGTATGTTCAATTTAACAACTGTCTGTTAAAGTTATCAACACATTCCAGCATCCATTATACAAAAGAACCCCTTCATGCATTAAGGCACAGTGATTATCAAAATGATGCAGGAAAGGGAAATACCCTTTGGTGTACCTTATAAAACTGCACAAGCAATAGTTTGGAAAGTAGGCATTTTTATAGCATGGGAATATATATAGTATAAATTTGATGTGGCAGTAAAAATTTTTTTAAAAAGAGTGAGAGCAAAGAAATAAAAATCTTTCCATATTGCGCATATACTAACCCTTACTCTCTGAAACCATAAAAAGCATAAAACACCCAGCAGGTGTTTTAAAACTTAAATGAAATTAATTGCCAACACATTATTATTAATTTCAAAAATGCTGAAAAGGGAAAATAAAAAGTATGTGTTGACATAATAGTACATGGGATATTTGAAAACAAATATAAAATATAAATAGGTTTGATTGGATGCATTCTGTTCACAAAATAGCAATTAATAGCATATTTAAGTGTCGGGACTGTTGGACTATTAGGTCGTAGATTATTTAGGAAAGGTAGAGGGTGTGTGTATTGGGACCAATTAGCAAGCAGAACCAGCTATATAAGTATTTTCCAGAGGAAAAATGTGGTAGGTAGCATGTTAGAATGAGAATACAAATAAAATTCTCTATGTGCTAGGCTTTATAGATACTCCATAGGCATATACTAAAGGAATTCAATTAGAAACTAGAATATATTTCTTAATTTATTCAGCTCTTTTGAATTAAATTAGATACAATTCAGTAATTAGCAAGTACCTGCATGTACCTGGCAGTGCTCTGCATGTTCTGGGAAATGTGATGGTTTCTACCCCTTCTTTCAAACATGTGAACGTAATTATTGCATTTCTCATGATTTCCTAATAATGTGAACATTTATAGGAAGCTACATAGGATGCGGTTGAGAGCTTGGTCTCGAGAATCATGCAAACCTGGGTTCAAATCCTACCTCTGCTACTTTTTCGCCATGTGATATTGGGCAATTTATTTAACCTTTCTATGCATCAGTTATCCTCCTTATAAAATGAAGATAAAAGAATCTAGATCATAGGATTGTAAGGATTAATTAGGACTTAAGTTGTGTTTAGGAAGATCTCAATAAACAAAATGATTTGTTCACATGTTTGTCTGATATCCTGGATTGTAGGCCCTTTGAGAATTGCCCATATTGAAGAGATATTTTTATTTATCTTAGAATTTGCCCATCTGACCCAGGGCTGTATGTCTACTGGGCATCTTGCTGTTAACTGTTTGTAGAATGAGAGAATGAAAACACTTAGCAAAACCAATATTCTTACTTACAGTGTATGAATTTTTATCACAGATTTATATCAAAAAATGGATAGATATATGATAGATAGATAGATAGATAGATAGATAACTTCTCCAGCACCCAGTCTGGGATATATGAGACAGAAAGAAAACCCAGTTAATCACTGCTGTTATTCCTTGGATCCCAAGGTCCCTAGCTAGTCTGTTTTTTCTCTCCACTTTTCAGAGTCTTGTTATATTTGCTTTATATATAAAATTTTCAGGTTTAGCTGCACTTAATAAAAGGAGAAGGGAAAACTACATCTATTTCATATTTCTGGAGGCACAACTCTTTTGCATAATTACATTTAACCAGCAGTAGTTAGCAGTAATATCAATGTCCTTAGAGCTTTAGCTAGCCCTGGGTTCAAATTCTGTCTTTATTCCTTAATAGCCGATGACCCCTGGACAGACACTCACTGTATGTCATATTTACTATTCTTAGTGGGAAATTTCTAGGAATAATATATGTCATTATATATAATGTTAAATAAAATATAAGGAATGGTATAGTCTCCTAGAGCAAAACACTCATGCAATTGTCAAATATCCACAAAAATTCATCAGAAAAAACTTGTTGATCAAGCAAGTGGGTTTATTAGACCTGCTTCAGAAAGAGAGACCATTGCCTGGTCATGAAGAGGCCTCAGTAGAAGACTCCAGAGGAATGGACTTCATGAATGAAGCATTTTAGCCATGACAACAAGCATATCTCAACCAGATTTTGGTGGACAATCTAAGACTATAAAAACTGACCTCTCCACAAGCCTACCAGAAAAAGCTGTTGACCAAGGCAAGCTAGAATTTTTAACCTCCTCCAATAAGGGGAAATATCTCTCTGACAGACTTTTAGTAGTGTCCTAAAGTGAGGAGTTCTAAAGAGGGTATTTATAGGATCGAGGATCTGAGATCAAGAGCCTAAAGATAATCTTGCAAGACGAAAGACTGTATTAGGTTCTCCAGAGAAACAGAATCAATAGTATAAGAGAATTCATTATAGAAAATATATAGAAAAATATACAGGAAATATTTGTTACAGAAATATAAGAGATTCATTTAGGAATTTGTTCACATGATTATGGAGGTGGAGGAATTCCAGGATCAGCTGTCTGGAAGCTTTGGAACAAGGAAAGCCAATGGTATAATTCAGAGGTCCTAAACATGAGCGCGAGGTAGAGGTGGTGTAAGTGCTTGAGACAGAAAGTCAGAGAATCAAGAACTCCAATGTCCAAGGGACATTGCAGCTCAAGAGGAGAGAAAAAAATTTGCTCTTTCTCCATCTTTCTGTTCTATTTGAGCCCTCAGGGGTTTGGATAATGCCCACCACAAGAGTGAAGGAGATTTTTACTCAGTCTGCTGATTCAAATGCTAATCTTTTTTTTTTTAAAACAACCTCAGGGACATACCCAGAAATAAAGTTTTACCAGGTGGGCATTCCTTAACCCAGCCAAGGTGATACATAAAAATTAGCCGTCATAGGGACTGATTACAATTGGGCAACGTGCATGAGACAATGGTATAGGATTGGTGAGAAAATATTGCAGGAGATTCTGTTGTTTGATAAGACAACTCTTCGCCCAAATGTGTATGAGAGTAATGGTAAAAGAACTAATAGCCTACATGAGAAAATTATTTTTTTATTATTTATTTTTTTATTTGAGTACAGTTGACACACAGTGTTACTTTAGTTTCAGGTGTACAACTTAGTGGTTTGACAAGTTTTTACATTATGCTATACTTATCACAGGTATAGCTACCATTTGTCCCATTACATTGCTATTGCAATATCATTGGCCACATTCCTTATGCTTTGCTTCTTATTCCCATGACTTACATATTCCATAACTGTTGGATTGTATCTCCCTTTCCCCTTCAACCATTATGCTCAACCTCCCAGCCCCCTTTCCCTATGGCAACCCTCAGTGTGTTCTGTGTATTTATGGTTCTGATTATACTTTTTGTTTGTTTATTCATTTTTTAAGACTCCATTTTTGAGTCAGATCATATGGTATTTGTCTTTCTCTTATTTCACTTAGCATAATACTCTAGGTCCATTCATTTGAGGTCAAATGGTATGATCTCATCTTTTTTATGGCCATGTAATATTCCATGATATATACATGTATGTGCATGTGCATGTGTGTGTGTGTATGTTTCCATATCTTGATTATTGTTAATAATGTTGCAATAAACATAGCAGTGCCTATATATTTTTAGGTTAGTGATTTTGTTTTCTCTGGGTGAATACTTAATAGTAGAGAAAACTCTTTATCCAGAAAATTTTTTGTAAGAATTTTCCAAAACAAAATAGTTATTTGTTGGTTTACAGACTTATTTTCTTGAAGAAGAATTTCATAGAAGAAATAATTATTCATATTGATACAGGAGGCCTCAGTTCTATATCCTGGTAGTCAAGTTATGTGAATATAGATAAGTTCAATTTTAAAGTTGTTTAAAGTATAAAGATATTTTCTACTAATAGTAGAGAAGCAAAGTTATAAGAAATGCATACACTTACTAGAATATCACATTTTTCTATTCATACCCAAAGGCCCAACACAAATACCTCCACTTCAATAAGACCTGCTAAATTCTCTGAATTGAAATACATCTTTCTGTTTTTCATAATCTTAACAATTTTTATGTTTCTCTTAAGATAGACATGTATTTTATCAGAAGGTTTAAATCTTATCATTTTGTCAAAAAAGGAAGATATATTTAAACTTTAGTTATCACTAATACTGACATCAAGGTTTTTCAGTAGAATTACAAGTTCATACCAGGTTTTTAAAAATTTTAGACAGAGAGAGAGGGAGAGAGAGAATTAAAGTGAGCAGGGGAAGGGCAGAGGCAGAGGAGAGAGAATCCCAGGCAGTCTCCACACTCAGTGCAGAAGCTCTCATGGGGTTTGATCCCATGACCCTGGGATTATGACCTGAGCTGAAACCAAGAGTTAGATGCTCAAATGACTGAGCCATCCAGACTGCTTCAAAAACCCTCAGTGCTCTGACTATTCATCCCTGGCCTTTATCCCCAAGCCCCAGCTAATTAATCTTTTGCTGTCTTGTTAGGTTGGCCCTTTATGGCATTCAATTGGAATCGTACAGTGTGTAGCCTTTTCTGATTGACTTCTTTCACTTAGTAAGATGCATGTAGTGTCCCCCCCCCATATTTTTCTGTTTCATAGCTCATTTACCTTAGTCTTAAATTATATTCTATTGTCTAAATATTCTGTTGTCTAAATACACAATAGTTTACTTAATCCATTCACTCCCTGAAGGACATCTTGGTTGTTTCTAAGTTTTGACAGAAATAAAACTACTAACAACATTCATTTTCAGATTTTTGTTTATAGCTTTATTTTTTGTCAGGCATTTAAATTTCTTTTACAATACTATTAGGACAACACGATTTTCAGAAACTAATGCAGGGCCTAGCAATGAGTAAATAGGCATTAAATTCATGGTTTTTGGATCAATGAAGTTCTCAAAATTTAGCATATTTATGTCATAGTTTGTATTTAAGTTATTGTGTGTGGATTTCTTCCCTAAGTATGAGCTTCCAGAGGGCAGATTGAACTTTCTAGCCAACTGCTTCTCCATTTCTGCTAGTCACCACCTTGTCTCCCACCCCATGACTAAAGACAGAAAATACAGTGAGTGTTGAAAGAACGAAAAAGAAGAGCAATTGTAATGTTTATCAAGGTTTTCTTTAGCTTTCATAGTCCATATGATTCACTAAGTAGTATAGGAAAAATGAAAGATTTTTAAAAATTTCATTGCATTATTGTTCTAAAGCTTATATCCTATAATGAAATACATAGAATATTTTTAGTTTGCTTCAAGGTGATTTTATTTTAGATACTGAGTTATTGAAATATGGTTTCTATAGAAACTGTATAAGTATGCTGACCCTTGAAGATAGACTTGAAAATGCTTATTGTCTTGTAAAAATTTTCACTGTCCTCTCTAACTGCTTTAAAACAGTGAATTTCAGTTTCCTAGATTAAATGTAGTATAATACTAACACTGTAGAACAGAATTTTAAGGAGAAATATTCCCTTTTAATCTTCAAAATAACACCTCTTGTGATAGAGGTAACATCTGCAAGAGTATCTTGGATTAGTTTGCAACTGCATATAAATTCTTTATTTTAGAGCCAGTAGTTGAGGTCAGTATTAATGCTTTGTTTAAAATTCTGAGCTTTATGATCTCATTCTGAGGATATTTTAAAACTCTGCCTAGGTAGGATTTGGGAAACTGTTTATTCTTTTATGAGTCTCTTGCTTAAACCTTATATACATCCCACATCTGTTTATTTTTCCTTTTGTTTGACCGATTTAAGTTAATGCCAGATACTAACTGGCAGAAAGTTTGTTTGGGGAAAAGTCAATGTCCATAAAGAATAAAGAGTTTAATATCATAAGATAGCATTTTTACTTTTGGTAAATAAATATGAGCATTTCCTAGTAAATGTTTAAACTATTGTGTGGTCAAATTAAGGAAAAGGTCATAAAAATAAGCAAGTGCTGAGGTGCCTGGGTGGCTCAATCAGGTAAGCAACTCTGGATTTCAGTTCAGGTCATGATCTCATGGTTAATGAGATCATGGAGCCTGCTTGGGATTATCTCTCTCCTCTCTCTCTTCCCTTTCCCCACCTCAAGCACACACACACTCTCTCAAAATAAAAAAATAAACTTTAAAAAACAAACAAAAAGAAGAAACTCCTTCTATTAAGAGGTAGAAACCATTTTCCACTCTTTAAATCTGGTTTGACCATGTTGACTTGCTTTAGCTAATGTGACAGCAAATGTGGATATGGCTTTTTTTTTTTTAATATTTTTATTTATTTCTAGGAGAGAGAGAGACAGTGTGAGCAGGGGAGGGTCAGAGAGAGAGAGGGAGACACAGAATCTGAAATAGGCTCCAGGCTCTGAGCTGGCTGTCAGCACAGAGCCCGACGTGGGGCTCGAACCCACCAACCGCGAGATCATGACCTAAGTGAAAGTCGGACGCTTAACCGACTAAGCTACCCAGGCTCCCCTGTGGATATGGCTTTTATGCATTCATAGGAAACCCATTCATAGGAAAGAAAATAGTAATAATCAAAGTACTATAATTTGAACTAGAAATGAGAACATTAACTCAAATTAGAAAGTGTTTGGGGGTTCCAGATTTTCTAGAGGTAGAAAGTAGGCTGAGCAAGCTACTTGAGTACTTCTTTTCTAAAGGCAGGGGGGATACTCTGAGGGCAGAGCTGAAAACCATGGTGAAAAATAGACTTGGTAATTCCTTGTAGGAAGCAGATGCCACCTCTAATCAAGAAAAACTTTGTCTCCAGAGTAACGTGACCTGATACCATGTGTGTAGCTAACTTTCACAATTGCTCTGGACCAGTGTCTTCCAGTCTTCCAGTTTCGGAATGAGAGTATCTTGTGTAGCTATTCTGTCCAAGAGCAGTATGCAGGCAAGTCATTTATCATTTTAGTTTACATGTCACTGAATCAATAGCAGATGAATTTTAGAAGCCACATTCATCTTAGACTTAGATACAGATTATAAGAAACTAGATTTTAAGCCTGATGCCAAAATTTGTTGAAATTTCTTTTGAAGTTTTTGGGGAGGATGAGTTACTTTGTGAGTAGAAGGGATGCAAATCACCATGGTCATAGGTTGAACTGTGGTAAATTGAAACCTCAGAAACATTGTAATATTTTTTAGCTCTTCTTATCAAGAGGCAGAGTCTATATCTCCACTCCTTGTGAGTTACATTAACCAATGGGATATTGTGCATTGGGCTTTCCTTATTTGAGGCTTTTTAAACAGAGTCACCATAAGGGAAAGCCTATGGTCACTCTGCAAGGTCCTGACAGGCATGCGGTCCAGTCATCCCTTATTTCTCCACACAGAATCCAAGCATGTGAATAAGGTCTCCAGAAACAAGCTAGAAAATGTTCACATTTGTTGCTGATTACTGACTGCAAATAAATGAATGAGTCCAATATTAACAAAAGAGGTGAGATGCATCATTTAGCCCTGACCAAATTGCTGAACTTCAGGATCATGAGAATATAAATCTGATGTTTTAAGACATAATGCTTTGGGGTCTTTTTAAATGTGGTAATAGATAATTAATAAATGAACCAATAATGCAAATCCATTTACTTATACAAGTTTTTTTTTTATCATGAACCCATTATGTGCTGTTTTCTACATTTGACATGAAGTCTTTATCCAATAAGATTACTAAATTTGATGATATAATAAAAAAATAACATAAAATTACAAGATCTAACTTAAAAGTAAATGTATACTGAGAGTCCAAAAAGAGATGGACTTAATTGCCTGCTTAATATTCATGCTTCTTTCATTTAGCAAAAACACACCAATTTTCACTGGTAAAAAAGTTAGTTGTCCAATGTTAATTACATGAATTTTGTTAGAGCTGATCTTACCCTCCTTTTTGAGATAAAAATATCATCAAATCAGACAGTTGTACTGCTTTTCCAGGATATAATTCAAGGATGAATATGTGGCCTTACTCAACTCATTTTCTGGGAGTCTCAGTTCTGAGACTTTTATTGGAAAAGGGAGGCTTGCTGTTTTTGGGATAGCTGAGAGAATGGAATTGCTCGCTGTCACCTTGCTACCAACTTGGAAGATACTGATTTAGTGTGGATTCTAAAGAGAAGAATAAAACTGAAATGGAAAGAATGAAATTGAGTCCTGATGAGAACACTTAGATCCTAAATCCACCTTTCTTGAAGCCTGCCTGATTTAGCCTGGGAATTTTTAGTTTTGTGATCCAACAAATTCCTTGAAGTCTAATAAAGTTGGGTTTCCAAAATTTGCAACCAAAATAGTTCTTGCTAATAACATAGCTTGGCATGAAATTATGTGTTACGTGTTATGTTTGACAGAACCCACTTTCCCAAATTACTTTCCTCCCACTGTATTCTTATCCTTGTGATTGGATTTAATATATTAATAGACCATTGAAAGCTCTTTACAGATGCATATGGACCACCTTTCCTATACAGTATTCCTGTGGGCAGCACCTCCATTCACTCCAGATTTGTTTGCATGAAGTTTGACAAGAACTACCATCTTCCTAATGGAAGAATCTATACTCTTTTGACAATATGTATCAAATTAATAAAAATATATTTATCTCTAGACTTGTATAAAAAAAGATAAATGAATTTTTATTTTTTAAAGTAAGATGCAGTTTTGCATTCATCATAACTAATCCTGATTTTTCTTGGTATCAAGTAAATTATTCAATATAATGTATTATTCTACCAGACAGATTTAATGTAAGAAAGAGAAATCTCTCCAGGTATACCTAGCAAATTGAATTAGACACTTAGAAAATAGTTCAAAGACTAGAGGAGTAAATTTTAGAAAACCACAGTGGACTTCTGGTGTTAGGGTCATATTATTGTGGCTGTGACACAAACAACAGGGAGAAGGTTTTCTTCCTTCCAGAAGGACTGCTACCATTACAAGTGCTTCAATCACTAGACACAGGAATATAGAATATACCACCTGGAAAAATCCCTTCGCCTGTTTGTTGAATTTTATTTGAAAAGAAGGTTTTTCCTTATTTCTATCTTCCCCGAATCCTATAAGTGCAACTCACTAATAGAATCCCAAATGCATCTGAGTCCTTAACTATATGGTATTCAGGAAAATGTAATCTTTGACTTCCAACCACTGTGATAGAAAGGTATAATATGGAAGAAGCTGGGAGTGGACAAATATAGTTAAAGTAATTTTTCTATAGAGTTCTAGGTTAGGACAGAGATATATATATTCACATATACACACACATGCTCTCTCTCTCTCTCTCTCTCTCTCACACACACACACACACTCACACAGAGTTATTGTAAGGAATTAGCTCACATGATTATGGAGGTTGACAAGTCCATAATCTTCAGTGTGGGCTGGCAGCCTAGAGACTCAGGAGAGCTGGTGGTGCAGGTGAACCCTGAAGAAAGTCTACTGAAAAATTCTTTCTTGCTCAGGAAGGCTGGTTGTTTGTTCTCTTCAGGACTTCAACTGATTAGATGCAGCCTGCTCCCATATTATGGAGAGGAATCTGATTTACCTAAAGCTCACTGATTTAAACGTCAATCTTATCCAAACACACTTTCCTGATTGACACATAAAATTTACTGTCATATTCTCTAACCTTAGTCATCAAGAAAAGATGATGGTTCTGTTCTTTTCATTGTTGAAGGTATCACTTCAAAATATAGACAAGCCAGACCTATGCTATCTAATACAGTAGCCACCAGCTATATGTAGCTATTAAGCAATAAGCATATGGGCAGTCTAAATTGAGATGTGGCTTTAAAGACATAAAAGTATAAAATATCTCATTAATAATTACATACTGATTATATGTTGAGTTAGATAAAATTATTAAAGTTAATGTCACTTGGATCTTACTTTTTTAATGTGGCTACTAAAGTGGCTCTCATTATCTCCACTGGACAGTGCTAGGTTAGTCTATGGAAATAATAAAAACGAAAGACCCAGCACTTCAGTGGCTTAGTACAAGGACAGTTTGCTTTAAGCTCAGGTGAAAATTATGGTGGACCCTGACAACATCATGGTGACTTTTTACAACAACTATCTCCTATGTGATGACTACTTCAGTACTACAGCTCCACCGTATCAAAATAAGGTCCTCTTAGTCTCTAAGAAGATAAAACTGTATCCTCTTATGCTAGCAATTAACTGCTTTACCTCAGAAGTGACATAAATACACTCCTTGCATAAGCAGAACAAGTCATTTGACCTGGTCTAACTGCATTGGGTCTGGGCAATATAGGGAAATTCATAAAATACTTGGTGAGCATTATTGCTTTTGCCAAAGTCTTCCCATCTGCATACAAAATATATATTTGTACTACTTTCCATAACTACTTCTCCAAAAGAAGACTACCCAATGTTCTGTTTGGTTACTATATTCAACTCAATTCCAGGATCTCTGGGTAGTAATAGTAGTTCCCATATCCTTTTAAGTGTGGTTCCTCTTGGTCTTGAAGCCTATATACTAGCAAAGTATATTATCCCTACCCCCCGCCACCACACAGCCAGTATATACTAGGGGAGAAAGGGCAAGACAATAACAATAAACATTCACTTTTGGAAAGGGGAAGAATGGAATATACTCAACAATCACTAATCCATAGCAATGCTACTGCACTAGAAAGAGGTTGATTAGAGCCCTTCCCTGGAAGTGTGGAATGTTCTTTGATTAGTTCCTGATTTTGCAACCTGGGAGGAGCTCCCAAATCCGTCTTCATTGTGTTATCTGGATCCAAGCTGTGGTCAGTCTTCCCGTTCTGTTCATATCCTTGGCCCCCCTCTGAAAGGAGTTCTGGGGAAAAGACTTCCTTAGGGGAAAGGCCTCTTTTGGTTTCCTTCTGGTGAAAATTTGGCTGTCCAAGTTTATAATTATAAGATTGGAATAAACATGGATTATTTCAGATTATGTTTACAGTTTCATTGTCAATACAACTTTCTAAAAGTCTTAGTAGGCCTCTTAGCTACTTTTTTTTAAGTTTATTTATTTATTTTGACAGAGAGAGAGAGAGAAAAAGTGCAAGTCAGCGAGGGGCAGAGAAAGGGGAAAGAGAGAGAATCCTAAGCAGACTCCACACTGTTAGTGCAGAGCCCAGTGTGGGGTTTGAACCCACTTACTATAAGACCATGATCTAGGCCAAAGTCAGACACTGTAACCAATGAACCAAGGTGCCCCAGCTTCTTGTCTACTTGAATCAAGTCAGTTTCATGGGTCAAGAATCAGGAACACAGTACGTTTTGAGACATAGTTTTCATATTGGCTATATTTCTTCAATTTTCCAATTACAGATCTCTCTCTTTTGATTTACTATGGACCATTTTGAGATTATACAGTTTCTGTGACAAGGCCACACTCTGAATCCAATCTCTGTGTTGAGCTAATTTATATAAATGAAAGATACCATAACTTTAGTCTAATCTTTGACCTGAAATCATTTAATCATTTAATGTCATTTACTGGACCTTGTTGACTCTCATAATCTTCATTCTTACATTTACTGTTTGGAGGTAATAAGCAGATGCCTTTTCCAAACCTTCAAGGCTCTCAATTTCCAAACTTTATCTTTTCCCTTTAATTCTGCCTTTAAACTGATTACTTCTTTCTTGAGTTTATTTTTCTTGTAATAACTTGTCAATAGCAGCCAATAGCAATCAATGCACACTATTGGTGTCCTATTTTCCAGCCTTTTCACATGGATCCACAAATATTTTGAATATTTAATAATTTTGCCAATTATTTTGTCCCTGTCATAAAACTGATCAATATCCTGCTAAATTCTGATATGAATTTCCTCAATTCTTGCCACCCACTGCTAAATCTATAACAAAGCAGTACTCTTTCTATAGTAACAAAGACATTCTACCTCTCAATACTTAAAAACAAAATTGTTTGCTGCTTGTTCATATAAATTTGTTTCCTCCAGACTCACTGGTCTACTGCTCTCCATGTAGGACAAACTCAGTCAATCACTAAAGCAGAAAGAACAAAACACCAAAAGTTCTTACCCTGTAAATTAAATGTTTGACCCAGATGTGACACAACTGGCTTTGGTCCACACCCCACCAGCCAGGGCTCATTGACCAGAACTAGGCCCCAATCAGTGGCAAGGATGCTGGGAAATACAAGGGAGCCCATCCATGTAATATTTGGAGGATTTATGTCACATCAATATGCCTGTTCACCAGGTGATTGCAATTCTAAGACTGGGCCCTAAGGAAATAAAAGAGTTTTATGTAAAATGCATAAATGAGATTTATTTCATGGTTTGTTATAATAATATAACAAAATTTAAAAGACCACAAAAAAGTACAAACAATGTAACAGTCCATAAAAGTAAATATATATTATGACATTCCTTTTTTTAAATAATATTGTGTATCCAATAAAATTGAATTAATAAAGAAGGACGAAAAAAATTTTCCCCACGTGTGTGTTATATAACACTGTTGACAATGATAATATTAACATTTAATGGATGACACTAAATGAGTGCATACTGTGCTCCAGACAGTGTTCTAAGAACTTTGTAACTATTGGCTCATTTAAGCCTCAAAAAAAAAAAAAATTATATAAGAAGAAATTGAGTCACAGAGGGGGAAAACAAACTGAGAAACCATTTACTGGGAGCAGAAATACAAAAGGATACAAATAACCTGTATAAGAAAGAAAAGCCTACTTACTACATGCACTTAGTGGACTAGAAGTTAAGGTCACTAGTGTGAAAATTAAGAAAAGAAAACCTCATTTAGAATGGAGTCAGGAGGCCAGAAGGGGGACAATCATGCTCTACCAGCCTAGTCTAACCTAGCAAATAGATGCTACTCTACTACCCCAGGAAGAGGAAGAACGCTTCTTCTTGCCCAGAAACAGCCCAGCCAATAAGAGACTGCCCCAATTCAGGCAATGAGAAGCTACTATACTTTGAGCTCCCGGTTTACTCCAATGGACTTTTTGCTTATAACAACCCCTGTCACCTCCCCTCTTTCCTCTATAAAAGAGCTTCTTTTCCTTTGTCCTCTGGACTTGCCTAAGGTTTTGCCATAGCTTGCATGTCCCCAGTTGCAATTCTTTGCTATTCTTGAATACAACTTTGTTGTTTTTCTTCTGTTAAAATAACTGACAGTTTTATTTTTAAGGTTAACTGTAGAATTGAAGGAAAATATGAGTTACAGTTTCTGAAGTTATGTCAGTTAATTTTATGTGTTTACCTATGGGTGCCTTCAGAGTTCTCTTTTCTCTCTTATTTTTTTCCCTTTTTATAAAAAACAGAAATTTCCTCCCATATCAAGTTAATGGATTCATTCTTTATGTTTAGTTTTTGTTTTATTTTATCAGGCATAAATAAATGCCTGAGACATGAAGAAGGAACAGTATAAAACCTATTGTTTGTAAGCATATTATCCCTGCATTTTTTTCCAAACTTAATGACAGTATTTAGTCATCACTACCAAATTATACTAAATTTTCTGTATGCTAAATGGAATGGCTAAAAATCATTGTAGTATTTTTTTCAAATATTTATGTTGGGGAATACGCATGTGAAATCGTGATTATTAGATTACTCTTTTTCATTATTGAAAGTGACTCTTCAAAGGTAGTTTTGACATAAATTTATTTGACAAATAGATCTATTTTTTTAAATGGACACATTATAGTATGAGTTACCAAGGCCCAGGGCATACATAGATGTTTTTTAAAAAGTATTAAGAGACCCATATTCTTAGTGAGTTTAACAGTGAAATAATATTCTGGTTTCAAGTTAAATAAAATAACCCTGAAATTGTTAAAAAAATAAAGGATGTTTAAAGATCTCATGTAGTTGTGAGGAAATGCAGAAGAAATAGGGACTGCAGGGTAAGTTTGGCTCAATGGTTTAATAAAGATACCAAGGACCCTTTCTCTCTCTTTTTTCTGGTTTCCGATGCCAAAATTATTTTAAGGCAAGTGCCCTCTTGTGGTCCTAAGAGAAGTGGTTTACCTCCTACTGCTATTTCCTTCCTCGTTTGCTCTGGGAAAGAAAACAAGGGTCACTTATGGCAAGTCTTTCATAAAATGGAGGAATCTTCTTTTCCAGAAGCCCCAAGCAAATGTCTTCTCCCATGTGTGGCCCTGAATTAGATCCCTTGCCTGTTCCTGAATAAACCCTTAGGCTAATTGGCTCTCTCTGCCATATTCACCAAAGTAAGAAGGATAGGATTGCTGTGATTGGCTTTAACTCCACAAGCCCCACCCCTGGACCCTGGTTGATTCCTCAAGCTACATGCACGTAACTCAAGATGGAGAGTGGATTCCATTTGGTGGAGTCAATTACAATGTCAACAGGAAATAGGAGCCAGTCTAAAAGAGTCTTCTAATTGACCATCCTCTAATACTCAAAGTCCATATATAATAGGTAACTTGTTTAAATGCCATGCTTTGTTCACCAGAAGGCAGCTAAAGAATTTTAGGAACTTGCTTAAGATCTTGAAAACTCATCCTGGACTTTCCTTGGAAATTAGAATCCATTTCAGAGTTTGGGATTCCATAGTACTCTGAATTTAGCTTAATAATAATGCCCTAACATGATGAGAGATGTGGGTCTGTGTTTCCAGAGTGGGGAGGGAGTTTGAGGAGTCTACACTGGAAATAAAATCCCTTATCTAATAGGAGTTTTGGTGCCATGAGAAGTATAATAAACCCAGTGCAAGTGCTGAAAGAGTAAGGAAAGAAACAGATGGATATGCCAAATATGTCATTTACCAACTTTGCATTTTCCCCCTAAGGTTGGCTCACAGCCATGTTTATGGAAAATGAGCAGTAATTGACACTAACCATGGTTCTCTCTTGTGACATGGTCTCTGGGTTGGATTATCTCTCTTGAGTATTTAATCATTGAAGTAATGGTCACAATCTAATTCATAAACACTCTTTCAAGATGAATTTAATTCCTCTGTAGCCTCCAAATGATAAGACAGAGAAAGGTGGGGGCTGGGGGAAGGGGAGAAGTGATCCCTAAAGTACCCTTCTGCAAAGGAAATGAAATAAATGGCATCCATATGCTTCCAGACTGGTGTAGATTTTTCAGTCAGAATGCATACTGCTCTAAGAAATCTGGTGGGATACCTCTCTTTATCCCCACTATCAGGAGAGGGTGTTTGGATTGTGGCTATACCCTGGACTTTGTCTGGCTATTCTGCTTTTTGAAGCACCCTGCCTTGAAGATGTAGGTGGAGAAAGGTTTTCTTGTGGATGTTGACCCATGGAAAAGTGGCACCCAGAAGGATGAGAGCTAGTTAAGGAAACCTCAAAGGGATTTTCTGTTATGACAAATATGGGAGACTTTTATTCATATGTACAAGAAATGAACGTTTGGGAGGATCCCAGAAATTCATCTCACTGTACAGAAATATGCCTTGAGAATCTGTACCCAGTGAGTATTCAGAATTATCCTGATGACCATGCACAGCCAGAGAGCAACGTGATGAATGCTTTGTGCAGGAAGCAACCCACTCATTGCCCTTGGAATTCTTACTCAAAAGCTAGTTATAATCTTTCAAAAAAAAGTAAACTATAATAATTGCTTATGTATCTAAAATGGAGTAAAAAAGACCTCAGATCATTTGTGTAAATTGTTCTGCAGTGTCAAAGAGCCACCTAATCGTAACGCCTCAAAATAGCGGAAGCCCATGTCTCATCTCTTCTCCATGACCATCACAGGCTAGCTTGGCAGCTCTGTGCACATCATCCTCACTCAAGAACTCAGGATGCACGAGACTCTTTCTGTTGCAGACTTGCCAAAGGAGAAAAAAAATAAACATGGCAAATGGCACATCGACTCTTAAACTTCAGCCAAGAAATGACAGATAGTCCTTCTGCTCATATTCTATTGGCCAGAACAAGTCACATGAGCCTCTGCCTTCAAGGATACAGAAAAATGCATCCTTCCTGTATTTCCATAAGGGGAACTGGACACCCTTAGGGAACAACACTAATGACCATTCTCCTAAGCAAAATAGCTCCTGCTTACTACAAAGATAAAAATACTCCTGTTTTTTTCCAGGTGAAGAGTCCATAAGGCTCCTACTACTATTCAGTTTATGTGATTTTTTAACTCATAAATTATTAGAAAATACTTGAGACAGAAGTGCTTTACAGCATTTATTCGTTCACTATGGCACCATAATACATAATACCACACACGAATGGCTTAAACAATACAATTTATTCCTTACAGTTCTAGAGGCTGGAATTTGAAAAGCAGTGTGTCAGCAGGGTGGTTCTCTTCTGAAGCCTGTCTTCTTGGCTTGTAGAGGGCTGTCTCACATGGTCTCCTGGTCTGTATGTGTCTGTGTCCTAATCTCCTCTCCTTACAGAGAGACAACATGAATCATACTGAATAGAGCCTGTCCTAATGGCCTCATTTTAATTTAATCACCTCTAATGGCCGTATCTCCAAATATAGTCACATTCTGAAGTGCTGGGGGTGAGGACTTTACCCTTTCTTCAGTATAAATTTTAGAGGACACAATTCAGTCCATAATATGGCATAACAGAAGTAAAATTAAAAATAAGGAAAAAAAGAATAAAAAACAGACTCAGAGATTTAAGAACATCAGGTAAGTCTGTATTTGTGTGTGTGTGTGTGTGTCTGTGTGTGTGTGTGTGTGTGTGTGTGTAGGGACATATGCCAAAGGAATCTTGAAAAATTTAACAATCAGAGTCTAGGCCATAAGCAATTCAACAAATTTCTTCAACTGGGGAAAAAAGTTGACTAGGAGACCATAGTCTATTTCTAAGAGACACTTGCAATAACTAATAAAAGGAGGGAATGTATGGCAAAGAAATGCACTGCTCTCTGTACATCCATGTACTCTTCCAATGAATTTTCCAATCCAGCTTCTTTGAGGGATACTTGTTCTCACTTATGAGCTGGGTGAGCAAGGGAGGTGTCTAGAAAAAAATGTTCCAGACGGAGAAAATGCCAAGTTCCACGGCCTCAAAGAGGAGCTAAGATAAATTTCATATGCTTGCTCTCAGGAAATCTTAAAATTAAAAATGTCCCAAATGTAACATTTCCAAGTTACTGACAAACATTAGTCTTTGAATTTGGGAATGAGAAATTAGAATTTCTGGGAGTTTGTAGGAATTCTCAAAATCATATTTTGTATTTTTCATAGCAGTCTATATGTTTTTAGTAGCAATGAGTGACCATAGAAATAAACAGTAAATATTGTATCTGCAATAGATTTACATTATTTCATGCTTTCTATAAAATAACATTTATATATTACTAAATGTATGACTTACAATTGTTATTAACCAATATCTTGTGACAAGACTTTCTATTTCAATGGTATCTACAAATCATCTCAACTTGATATACATATCTCATAATAAAAAATGTTAAAGCAGGGAGAACTAACACAAAAATCAATGCAAAATAAAACAATTTAAAATGGAAGACAATATAAAATATTTCATATGTATAAATTATCATTATTAAAATGAAATTTTAAAACACCCAAGACATAAATTGCCCCATTCAATAAAATTGACCCTTGTTTTGTTGACAAACATTCCAGATGTAGAATAATTTGTTTCTTTTTTAATTAATATTTCTCAGATTTTTATAAGTGTATTCAAAACTACCTTTAGATATTTAGATATTTAGATTGATACACAGTGCTTCATATGATGAACTCCTTTCAATTTTAGCAATGAAAGCTTTTGCTTGCTTGCCCTGATTTTTATTTGTTGATGGAATTAATATTGCTTTGCATTATTCAACTGATTTTTGAGCAATTTCTAATTTCATGTTGGAGTTTCCCACAAGAACATTCACATCTCCTTTTCTTGGCATTAATTCTGTTAAAGTGTTTACCGGGAACTGTAGCCTATAGCTAATATTTAAACACTGCAGCAAACATTAATAGGCAGTATTTGAATAATATAACATTCAGATTTCCCATCAAGGTTAACAGCACTACACAGAATTGTGTGTTGAAATTGCTAATCAAAAAACATATTTTGCTTTCTAAATACGTTATTTCTTAGAACAACTCTCATAGGATTTGTATAAAGTGTACAATGCATACAAACTTACTATTATTTCTGTTGGTGAGAATGGCTCACCACTAGCAATGGATGGCCATGAACCCAACTTTCTAACCAGGCACCAGCTAAGAGTGATATTTATCTCCTACTGCCTTATCCCATTTTCTAAAAATGTTGACCTCAGTCTTTGACTGGCATGTTAGTGTCTCCGGGCTTTGCTTTCAAGTCAGTGTTTTTCTTTGGACCAGTACCATTTCTATCTTTCTAGTTAAGCTTTAATTCCCCTCAGAGGAGAATTATAATACCTTTTCTGTTTTCCTGATTTCTTGATAGATATTTCATGAAGTTAAGGATTTGGAAAAACATATGCATTTTGCAATAAAGGTGGGAAACGAAGTCCCCCATGGAAACACTATCCAAATGAGAGACGAGAAGTTGTAACTGGATATCAACTCAGCCAATTTTCTCAAGTATGAAAGAAAGAGGCAAGTTACCTAACTCGAATGAAAAAAATGGTAAGATTGGATACATGAAACTTGAATTAGATCTGTGCCTCTCAGAGGAGGGTCCCTCAACAAGCAACATCAGTATCATGTTGAAACTTGTTTAAAATGCAAATACTTGGGCTTCTATACAGACCTACTGAGCAAAAACTCAGAAACCTGAGTGTTTAAAATGCCTCTAAGTGATTCTGAAGTACAAAAAGTTTGGACACATTCATTAAATTATCTTCATTTTGAATGGTTCTCCAGAGAGGAGTTGTTTACTCTCTTCATATTTTATTGATTTAAATTTTCTAAATTTAAAATTTAAATAAATTTTTAAATTTAAAATTTTTAAGTAAATAAATCTTCCTTCAATACAGATGCATGAGAAGTCAGAGTAAGTAATATCTGTTCATTTCTGCATGCTATCTTATGAAGAAACTAAAATATTTTGGGCTGTTGCCTGTTTGCTGGAAGCCTGAATCTTTCATTAGCTGCTTAATAAAGAATTCCTCAAAAAACAACATTCATATACAATAATTGTTTCTGAAATGTCACTTGACCAATCATTGTATGTTTTTGGTAACAATACTGTTCTTAAGTAGTTAAATTGAAATGCAACAAACATTTATTACATGATTAAGTGCTGTGGGAAGTGTTACACTGTGTGCAGATATGAATATAGCTTCTGCCTTTAAAACCTGTTATGGAATGGTGTAGTAAAAGGGAAATGTAGATTACCAGCTATAATAGAAGACAGAAAGAAATAAGCCTAAAATAGAGGCATGCCTTACACACAGAAAAAATGTGTCTGTATATAAATATTATATTGTATATATATGCACACTATTATATATACTATATTATATACAATCTCATATATGTTTATTATATATAAAATAATAATTATAATCAAAATATAATTTTATATCATTTATATAATTAAATATATACTTTATATAATTTAGTTAACTATAGATAATAATACATTTATATAATTTATATATTTTAATTAACTCATGTCTAATCTATATAATTCAATTTATTAATTTATGATTTTTATGAATAATAAACATATATAATTATATATAATGAAAATATAATTTAGAATAATCACATATAATTAAAATATAATTAAAATAATTATATGTATATATAATTTGTTGCTCTCCCCAAAGGGATACTTTTTTAGCTGTTTGGAAAATTACATTAATCAAGATCAGCCATTGCTTGGATTGTTAACAATACATTTCATCTCCCGCAGTAACAGTGTAGGATGCTATTTAGTGAAGAGGTCAGATGAATAACTGGGCCTAGATGCTTGCAAGGAAATGGTTGGGCCACAGAGTAGCTTAACCCTTAATTTTATCCATTTCGGCGTTGCCACAGATTCCCACAACTGACATCGATACTTTCTTGAAAACAACTGAAAACTGCGTAGCTTGGTTGGCATTAGTCACTCCGAATAGTTGTGGCCCAAGCTGAGGATTAAAGTTACATGGAAAATACAGTTATGATATTGGGTTTTCTATGTCAGGACGTGTTACAGAAACCACTATTCTGGAGATGGCAGGAACTTGATAAGGAGGGTCAAATTCAAAGAAATGATGGGGCAAAATATCAATTTTTCTAAAACTGAATGCACTATGTGATCTCGAGATCACTTTATTACCATGGATGCAGCTGCTTATTGGAAATCTTCAGAGGCCTTCCCTGGGTACATTTGCATGGAAGAGCTCAAACAAATTTGTCCTTCAGATGAATCCGTGCCAATATTTTCTGACTTCAGTTCTTTTTGATGAATGTGTTGGTCTATATGCCTGCTGTATTTATGATTGTTTTTGCCTAATGTCCCCAGCAGAGAAGCAACTACCTGCTACTATTTATGCCAACCTCAAAAAGAAGACAAAACAACTCCTACCACTACCAGCTCCAAAAAATGGAGACGGGAGGGTTGAAAGAGAACTCTCTTATCCTTGGATGTTGCTGCTTTATAATAAAGAAAAATACAACCTCACAGAACTAAAATTTAATAAGCTTCTGTTCCTCATTTGCATTCCCATGCATGATTTCATCTATTTCACGTGACATTCTATGTGGGATAATATTCCTCAATATTTTCAGGTGGGAAAAACACATTTTAGACAGATAGCACAGCCATAGATCATTCAAAGATAGAAGCAAAAGCCAAAAGGGGCACCCGGTGGCTCAGTGATTTAGTGTCCAGCTTCAGCTCAGGTCATGATCTCACAGTTAGTGGGTTTGAGCCCACGTCAGTCTCTGTGCTGACAGCTCAGAGCCTGGAGCCTGCTTTCGATACTGTGTCTCCTTCTCTCTTGCACATTCTCTCTTCAAATTCTGTCTGTCTGTCTGTCTCTCTCTCTCTCTTATAAATAAATAAATATTAAAAGATTTAAAAAAGAGAAGCAAAAGCCAAAACTGAGTCCATTTGCATATCAGGAGTAGTTCTAGATGTCCATCTGTCTTATTTAATCACAGTACACTATTTATAATTACATCTATTCAATCTCTCAATACATCAGAACTGAAGCTTTAGGCTTCTTCAAGATACTTTTCTATCTTTTGCTTTTCTTGTATTATGTTATACACACCATCCATGTTCATATATCTGTATCTCATTTTGATTCCCTGCTCAACTTCTGGTCACCAGTTCAAGGTGGTTTAATCCCTTCTCTGCACAGCCTTCATTGGAGATCATAATTCCTTGGTACTGTTACCATCGCTCCCTTTGCACACCTTCTTGACAACATTTATCAAGGGAAGAAATAAATATTTGTTACTGTAGATTGGAAATTCCCTAAGGCAGAGACTAATTTTTTTGAAATTAAGTTATTTTCCTTTTTTTTTTTTTTTTGAGGCAAATCTTGTTTATCATTTTTTTCTGTAGATCAGGGGTTGGCAAGAAGGCTTATTGTTTTTGTCCACCCTGTGAGCTAAGAATGGTTTTTACATTTTTATTTATTTACTAAATTTTTAAATTCTATTATTATATTTTAAAGTTTTTTTTAAACATTTATTCGTTTTGAGCGAGAGAGACAGAGTGCGAGCAGGGGAGAAGCAGAGAGAGAGGGAGACACAGAATCCAAAGCAGGCTCCAGGCTTTGGGTTGTTAGCACAGAGCCTGATGTGGGGCTCGAACCCATGAATCACGAGATCACGACTTGAGTCAAAGTTGGATGCTTAACCAACTGAGCCACCCAGGCACCTCTTATTACTTTTTTAAAACTTTTATTCATTTTTGTGTGACAGAAGGAGACAGAGCATGAGGAGGGGAGGTGCAGAAAGAGATGGAGACAAGAATATGAAAGTCTCCTCGCTGTCAGTGCAGACCCTGATGCAAGGCTCCAACTCACAAACCCTGAGATCCTGACCTGAGCCTAAGCCAAGAGTTGGACGCTTAGCTGACTGAGTCACCAGGGCACCCCAAAGTTTTTCAATTTTTAAATAGTGGAAAAAAAGAATAAGTCATGACATGTGAAAATGATATGACTTTCAAATTTTCATGTCCGCCAATAAATTTTTACTGGAACACAGCTGTTAAGGTTCATTTGCATTTTACCTGTGCCCAGTTTCATAGTTGTAAAGAGCATGGATGATCCGCGAATTTGTTGTTAACGATAGTTGTTAAGCAGGGGTGGATTTGCTCCTGGGCCCCAGGGGACATTTGTCAAAGTCTGGAGACATTTTTGCCTGTGACACCTGGATAAAGGGACACCACTAGAGTCTTATTAGAAGAGCTTGCAAAGTTGCTGAATATGCTGCAATGACCAATACAATCCCCTTCAACAAACAATTATCTTGGACAAAGTGTCAGTAGTGCAGAGTTTGAGAAACTTTGGCCTTAAATATTTGCTAACTGATCCTTGACAGAAAATGTTTGCTAAACCCTGCCCTAGATCCTAATAGAAACTAAAGAGAGCAGAGTTTCCGCTCATAATTAGAAGATATGCATGCTCAAATTTAGACACACACATTTGAAAATACGAGCAGTTAAAATTTAGGCTATTTCACTGAATCTTATATATGAAATAAATGCTTCAAGAAACTTCCTGATCTTAGTCAAACAATACTCAATAGCTAAAAACCACCTGCAAAGTGATACCGTTAAAATTGTGAAAACAGCAACAAAAGCACATACACATAACATCAATTGCCTATTTTGTGACATGTGTGCCAAGCAGCGAGGTGCTTACGTTTTCTATTTTCAACTTGGTTGTTGTGATTTAACATAGAGCATAAATAAGTCACTTTCACTATCCTGAGAATTCTGTGCCTCATAGTTCAACAGTCATTTTAGAATTTTCTCTTTAAAATGTTTACTGGATGTGCACTGTGTACATGTGCAAGCCTATTCCTTATTCCTTAAGCCAAACACTGCCATTACATGAAAATAACACAAGAGAGACTCCATAGCTCTGAGTCTTCAGCAGTAAGAGACAGTAATAGGAACCACAATTGGGGATTTCCTTTCTGGTTTATAAGGATCTCATATCAAGTCACCTCTTAAAAATCTATGCCTATAATATGTGATTAAACTTATTGTCAAGTGGGTTATATTTTCACTTGGCCTTTTAACCCTGCTTTTTGATTTTTAACAAAAGGACAGGAAATATTTCCTTCTGTGATAGAAGGTAGGAATGGGAGGTATTCTTTACCCCTTGTCCATTAGATCATACTAATCCCATACTTTTTCTATTTAGAAACCTGACTTAGAGTTAATATATACCATTCTAACATGTCAAAGATGTTAATTTTTAATATGAAACACTTGTCTTAATAAGAATGGGTGAGATCATGTTAGCTTTATTGTGATAGCTGAACAGTCCCTTAACAAGTGCCTAATGAAAAGAAACAGTGATATTGCAGCTTTGTCTCATTTTAGGCAACAATAATAAGAAGTGGCCCCAGAAAAAATTGATAGCAGATCCCACGTTTTGTGCAGTGTTCCAGAAATAATCTGGTTTTGACATAATGCAGAGTTGAAGAGAATAAAGGAGACTATGGTGAGTAAAACTAATTGTTTCCAACTCACTGAGAAGAGATGATTAAAATGCTGGTTCAGGAATCAGGAAGACCTGGGACTGAATATCCTCTCTGGCCCGTACAGGCTCTGTTACCATATGAAGCTGTTCAACTGCTCTAAGATGCTGTTTTCTCATTGGTAAAATAACAACAATAACAGCATGCGCCTCAAAAAGTTGTTTGGACAGTTATGGCACGACACACCTGGAATGTTCAGTGTACGGTAGCTTTGCTTACTATACCTGAATGTCGTCTGGGGCACCTCTGCAGGCCAGCTCATTAAATTTGCCACAAATGCCAATCCATGCCATGTGATGCTCCAAAATCTTTGCAGGACGTGCTTCCCCAGGTTTCCCTGAACCCCAGAGTTCTGGCATTCTCATGCGACATTTCAGTTTTCTTGGAAATACGTTGACACGAAACTGTTGGGTGGCCACACACAAGATTCCACTCATACAATGCACTTAGTTTGAAAAATCATTTAGAAGAGTTTGGAGTTAATGTGGGAGCATTCAGACACTGAAGCTTCCTGCCGTTGGGTGTCACATCCTCAGATCTGGCATTTTTCTCTCCTTTCTTCTTTCCTTCTTCCCTTTTCATTTTGTCCTTCACCTGAAGTTCCTTCACCACTTCCTCCCCTCGCCCTTCTCCCCTCCTTCCTTCCCTGTTGGGCCAGCTGTCTCTTTCTTCTCAATCTCCTTCTCCCTGATCTCTCCGCACTCCACATCCACCCTCAACCCCAGTTTCAAGTTCCTCTGTCTCTACTATGCAGAATGAGTTCCCCTTGCTTGAAGCCTGGTCACCTCTGCCCTTTGCAAGGTGAGGGTGGGGGTGGGGGTAGGGTGAGGGGAATTTTGGGGGGAAATTATTTGCTCAGTTTCTACCACAGACATGGTTTCCTTACTAATGTGTCTTTCTCCCTAATAGAAATCCAGACAGCATTAAAAAAATGAAGCTGTATCATCTTGTTTCATAATAACTTTATTCTTTATGCTTCCTATCTCCTGACTTGACCTCTCCCATTCTTTTTGTGCAATGCTGAGGGAACATCCATCTCTGAAGGTTCCATGTGGCACCGTGTCTCCTCCATCTTTGGGGGCCCCCAATGCTTTGTGAGTACTTTTCCTATGACCTTTAGTTCCTCACATCATCTACTGTTACCTGTGAATATTCCCTTTTCTATCACCATTTTAAGGACTCGAACCAGGCCTGGTTCATCTTGATTTCTTTTTTTTTTTTTCTTTTTTAATGTTTTATTTATTTCTAGGAGAGAGAGAGAGCCAGCGTGAGCAGAGGAGGGTCAGAGAGAGATGGAGTGACAGACTCTGAAACAGGCTCCAGGCTCTGAGCTGGCAGTCAGCACAGAGCCCGATGCGGGGCTCGAACCCACGAACCACGAGATCATGACCTAAGCGAAAGTCGGACACTTAACCGACTAAGCCACCCAGGTGCCCCTCATCTTGATTTCTTATACAGTGTGACAGAATAAGACTGTGTGTGATACTTAAGTGCCATTGTTTTTAAATAGATAGTACCATGTTTAAACATAAAGATGGCTGAGAACATCCATCCATATAAGAAGAGCATGGACTTTGGCTGGGATTTACTTTCTCTGTGCTCTTCATTATGTGCACCAGTCAGAGCTCAGACATGAAAGCAAAGCCACGGTGAGTATTATGGAAGTGAGGGAATTATTATAGGAATCTGACTTCAAACAACGTGGGAAGAGTGGAGGAAGTTAAAGTCTGAAAGGGGAGGTCAACGGATCAGGAAAAGAAGCACTAAGCAGACTTCTGGAAGCCCTGGGACAGGTGGACAAGCCAGAGTTCTCCAGGAAATCTGAGAAGCCAAGCACACCTGGATATTTATACAGGACCACAGACAGAAAGCCATGGTGGGGTCTATGGAAGCTGCTGCATTTGGTAGCTTCTGCTTCTGTGGTGTGTAGCCAAGTGTCTGCTTGTGGGTCAGGCACTGCATTTGGCCCACTAGAGAACAAGAAGTTGCCTCTGGCCACCACTGGGTCCAATCGCAACTGTCTTCTAAGAGAAATGACTGTTTCTTTAATTTGTCTTCTGAATCTCATGCAAGTACCACTTTTGGCCAACTTTAACCTGGAGCCATCCGGAAATAAGGTTCTGGGGAGCATTGCTTCCTGTCTTATCCAAGTTGATCTAGCACAATCTAAAAGTTATGCTACTCAATTTCTCTGAGCTTCAGTTTCCTTATCAGAAGAATGCAAACCCTATTTGTGAAGTTGTTGTAAGAATAAGAAATGCTTGCACACAGCCTAATATTTATAGCAGGTCCTCAAGTGGTGGCCTTAAGTAATGATTATATAAGATGCACCCTGTGACTGCTTCTAGAGTACTGTCTTCTGTTTTGTTCTGAGATGTGAAGGACATGCGGAAGGGTGACAATTAAATAGAAGGAGAAGAAGAAAAAAAACCCCACAAGATCCAAAAAGACTTTTAATGGGCTGAGGGGTACATGCAGATTATAGTGCCGGTACCTAAATTAAGGGCTATTAGAAACTGATCATTCTCCATATATTCTCTTAGAACTTCACGCATCATAATTGCTTCAATTATGTACTCCATTATACACACTCGCATTTTCTTAGGAGCAAGAAGGGGGTATGCAATAGATTTTGGACTTTTCTTACTCCAGAGCTCTTAGCATATTTTTAGTCAGGATGTGCCTTAATTTTTGACTCATGGCCCACTGTCGTTTTGTACAGGTTATCAATTTGACACAGAGTTATCACTGCAAATAAATCTGAGGCCCAATTTAGGTGGGCACACATTTCAAGTGAGGAGAAGGATGGATGAAAGTAGGGTGAGCTTTTGACAATTGTATCTGAAGTCCAAAGGGAATTGAACTCAGGTCACATAGGCCATCAAACTGTCATTCTTTATCACAGTGTTTTCCAGAAGAAGACCCAGACAAAAATAAATTCTTCCATTTCATTCATGTCTAGGAAAGGACATTCAAGAAGAGGGGTCTTTGGTTTTCTTTCTTTTCTCTTTGGTGTTTCACACTATCATTGTCTTCTAAAATTACCTTATAACATCTCAAGGACTATGAGTGAGCCTCTAAAATAAGACTTTCCCCTAGGACCAGCCAGTTGATTGGATGTATACAAAAATGAATCTTTTCTATATTCTTGAACATAAGTGAAGAAACTTTTTCATGTATCATTCTGGATTCTAATGCTCCTGCTTTGTATATGTCTTAATTCGTTGGGTCCCTTTAGAAAAATCTTTACCTTCTATTTGCATTCTTCTTATGTGTGCCGTTTCCTTTCTGTGCTCAAATCCTTTGTCTCTGTTAGTAGAACAGGGGTCTGCAACTTGTTTATTTGTAGAACACAAGCCAGATAGTAAATATTTTAGTCTTTGTGTACCAAGAGGCCAAAACATGGATATTACATAGTTACTTAGATAACCATTTAAAATATAATCTTTTAAAAACTATTGAAACCATTCTTAGATCATGGCCATAAAACCACTATTTAAAACAAACAAACAAAGAAACAACTTGAGCAGACCATAGTTTGTTGACTTCTGGTCAAATTTGCCTGCAATTTTGACACAGACTTTGGTGTCCTAACTTGCTCTTTGGTTTGGCTTTTTCCAAACTTTCATCTTACAATGTATTCTCAGTCATAAGCTGACCACCACAAGCCCTCACTCTACATTTTTGGCGGATACTCAGGAAAAGCCCCAATTATCCTTCAACACCAACAAATCCTCATGCATGATAAATTGTTTTTCTTAAGCTTGTGACTTCAAAGATAGCCTTTTTTTAAATTAGAATAAAACTAAAAGGGTAGATTCCAAATGGCATGGAATCTTAGATTTTGAAATCAATGCACAAAGTGTTCTCACAGGATATAAGTAATATAAAAGAAAATACAAATCTGCCTTCATCCCAAATACCTTAATAATTAATGAAAACTTGTTTTATAAATTTGATGTCACAGATGACTTCTCTTTGTTGTCCCAGACCTCTTGCATTTTTCCCTCTGGCATTGATTCATTCAATGAATATTTATTTCCCATCTACACCGTGTCAGAGATTCTACGAGGCATTGTCAAATCAGAAATAACAGGCGCAGTCCCTGCTTTCAAGGGGCAAAAAGTCGAAGGGGAGAGAAAGACAAGAGAGTTGACTGATTTAATGCAGGGTGGTAGGTTCCATGACAGTAATGGGTCAAGTAATGGTCCAGAGTGGCACTGAACTGGGAAAAATTAAGTCAGGAAGGGCTTCCCATAGAATCTAATGTCTGATCTGAACTTAAACCATAAGAATTTAGCGTGATGCAAATAAAGAAAAATGTAGAAAGGCACAGAAGTCTTAGAGACTCCAGTCTGCATAGGGGCTCTGCATAATTTAATAAAGCTAGGCTGTGGTGGGTGAGATGTGTAGTGTCTGGAACCATGCCTGGCACAAAATGGATGCTTGATCAAGAACTGTTGACAGATTGAGTGCCAGGAGATGCGCCTGAAGAGGTAGGCAGGGAAAAGATAATCTATGGCAAGCCAAGAAAGTTGAATTTTATCCAAATGGCATGGCAGAACTTTATAAATGATCTGACTTGATGATATTGGGTCTCAGAAAATTTATTCTGGCAGCACTGTGGGAATGGACCAGAATGGAGCAAGCCTTGAGCCAGAGAGAACAATTAAGGAGCTGTTGTGTTCCACTAGAAAGGAAGTGTTGAGTAGCTGAACCATGGAGGTCACAGTGGGAATGGACAAGAGGGTTATCACTGGAGAGTCTTTCAGATCATCAATATATCCCTTTGTTATTCTGTTGAGCAAACATAAAAACAATAAAACCCCGAAGTATTTATGTGGTACTATACAGTTTGCAAAATATTTTCACAGAGAGATTAAATCAATCAGTTTATAGCACAGTCTTTGTGGACTAGACCAGAGAATTATAATGAAAGAGAAAATAATGAATACAGCACACATACTGACACACACAATCTTAGGCCAGGTTTTGTTCGTGATAACTCTAATTCCTACTGATCACCTAATTAATCCCAGAGAGATCTAAGGCTTGAAAATGCAAATATTACACTTTTCGTTACAAGGTTAATTTGTATTTACCATCCACAGTTTGGCAAATGATTTTCTGTTTTCACCATGAATATGTATGGCTTGCTTTCAGCAACCAGAAGCACTTTGTTTTTTTATATTCTACTTCATGTTCTGCCTGCAGCAGGATTGACTTGGGGAGCAGCCTGCTAATTAAGACTGGGTAAATTATAAATAGCAAATTTAGAGGCAATTGGTTGACTGAGAAAATATATATTGTATACAACGTGGGTCTCAGCAGACATTTCCAAGCATTCATTTTACTTTTAATACTTAAAAGCCATGGGGCTTTTTAGTCTACCTTACCATAGTTACAGGATTGCTTCCATTAGAATTAGGGTTACCCTTTAATGGGTACTTAAGAACCAAAGGCACTGAATTAGAAATTCATTCCCCGACAAAGCAGAATTGAATAATCTTCCTTTGTTTTTCCTCCCTTTAAAAGTGTTTCCTAAAGAATCTCATTCTATTCAGAAAAACTGAGAAATTGAGATAGATAAATCACAGAATAGCTGCAAGTGTCACATGGTTATGTAGTCTAATGTCTTAATTTTATAAGGGGAAAAACTGAAGCTGGGGGTGGGGGGAGCGGTTACATCATGTACCCAAGATCACTCGACAACTTAGTGAGGAGGGACCAAAGACTTCTAACTCAAAGTTCAGGGTTTTCTTCCTGAACAGCTTATAGAAGCATTATTACCTCTCAATACTTCCCAGAAAGGTTACAGCTATGAATAGATTAATTTAGTTTGAATTTGAGTTTACTTTAAAAATTCAAACATTCCAGAGGGTAGGATGTTAAGTCTGTAGGGAGTATCAGTTTGTACACCTTTTGGTGTAAATAAACCTATCGTGTCTATTTCCCTGACTGTTAGTTTCAATTAGAAAAGAATAGTTAGTAGGAAATAATTCCTAAGGGTATTTCCATGGAAGAGAGAAGAGATCTGGAAAAATCACACCAACTTTCACACTGAATTGAAGTGGCCTTATTTAGATATCCGTATTAGAAGATATTTGTTAAATTTAATTCTTATTTACTATTTTTTTTATTTCTTGTTAAATTTAACTTTTAGTTGCAAACAAAGAGTTTGAAAATTGATGCCTAATGTTGTCAGGAAATGTGTCATTTTCTCCATTTATTCATAGGTTTAATATGCCTAGAAAACTCTTCCAGGACATTTCATTCACATGGCTTTCTCTTTGACCTCCTTCAGGCTTTTGCCTGAAGAAAGGCATGGCCCTTTCTCCATGAAGTTTTCCCAGACCAAAACCCACCCCTGCTTTCTTTTTCTTCTTAGGAGAAACTCACACAATACAATTTTATGAGCTAGAAATGTGAGCCCTTCTATAATGTGAACTCTATGACAGCAGGAGTATTTGTTCATCGCTCTTCTCTCCAATGGCTGTAGGGGCGCCCAGCACATGCTAGGTGCTCAGTCAGCTTTTACTGAAAGAATGAGAAAATTGATTGAGAACATATGATGCACTACCAAGAAAATGGAAGAGATAGATTTGTCAGTTTATTTTATGATGGGAAATTGACAAGGATTAATACTATGAACAGAAGCATATTCTAGCTCTTGGGGTTCAAAGTGAGAGGAAATTATCAAGATTCTCCCCAAAAAGTGGGGATGTGCTCAGTAGGACTTACCTGCCTTCTGTGGTCATTAGGAATAATAACAAGTTTTATATTTGAAGTCCAATCAATGAAGAACTAGTGTAAAATACAAATATAATGTTTAACTAATAATGTTTAGTTGAATTTTTTAGTGAATGGCCATGAAAATTAATTTTCTTTTCTGTACATCCATTTCTTTTGAGCAAAATTATATAGTCTTCTACCACCTGTAAAAAGAAAGATATAGGGCTTTCTGTTATTAAGGGACTGAGATTTCAAAAGTGAATAGAGAAAGCAGTTACAAAAAAAAGAAAAAGAAATCTAAGAACCAAAACCAAAACATTGAAATAGCAAAATTCGGACTCCCTCCTGAGTGCTCTAGATCGTCACTCATTGCAGTACTTTATTTGTTTGGGCCTCCCCTTAAGTGTTACACGTTATTGTTGGATTAGAATTTGTGGCAATAGCAAAGGTCTACCAATACCTCAATGTATATGTTACCACAGCTTACTGTAGAGACAAGTCCATGGAAAAGTTGACAGGAAAATCAGATAACAGGCATTTAAGCAAATTTCAAGGAAAATAAAGAGTGTCATCTGTGTGGTATACTCCACCTAATCTCTCCAACAATGATTATGAAAATTGAATGCAAGTAAAAACAGATGATCCATGGTTGCCTGGAAAATAAGCAGAGAGCTCTCTTCTAGTGAATGAAGAATGAGTCTCAGTCCTCTCTCTCTTTCTATTTATCTATCAATCTATACTCATGTACTAGTTTACATATATATGAATATATATATATATATTATGTATATATATATGTAGCCTCGTGAATTTTTAAAAAATAATCTTATTTTTTTTCTACTCTCTCTCTCTCTTTTTTTTTTCTTTCTAAAGGATTAATGACACAGAAGAAAGCAAGCTTACACTTTGAGGATCTGGAACTAAATCAAACAAATACCAAAAGAAGATCAAGAATTGCTCTGTTTTGTTTTGGAGCCAGACTAAAATTTAAAATTTATACGAGTATTTATGCAGTTCAGTTGCTCCGTCAACTACATATAAATCAATGACACTTCATTCAGCTTTCATACATTATACCTTTTGTGGTAGTTAAAGATCACTGGGGGGAAAAAAGGTGTCAATAGGTTTTAGATAAAAATATGTACAAGGCTTTGAAGGCCCTGCTAGCTTGTTAGTTTTAATCATTTCAATTTTAAGAAGATAGTTTATTAAAAACCAGTTTTAAATTTCAAAAAAAGAGATATTTTTGAATGGGGCAAAGGGTTATTATTTATTGATTAAAAACACAATTTACATTGCATATTTAATGCTTAAGACCTTTGGCAGTGATTACCACTATAGAATTTAAAAATATAAGTAGATGAAAACAGGTCCAGTTGTAGCATAAAGCATCATCAGCCTATGGTTGATAAAAAATGCAAATAATTCAGTTAATGAACTTGAAAAATAGATATGCATTAATAGGGTATCCTACAAGGGAAGTGCATATTAAGTGCTAATTTTTATAAATTATCAAATTTTATAAAACTTAATCCTATATTTAGCTAAAGGTTGCAAAAGGATAAAATTTTACAGGCTGGGGCACTTACGTGGCTTAGTCGGTTAAGCATCTGACCTTGATTTCTGCTCAGGTCACGATTTCATGATCATGAGGTCGAGCCTTGTATAGGGCTCTGTGCTAAGTGTGGAGCCTGCTTGGGATTCTCTCTCTCTCTCTCCCAAAATAAATAACATTAAAAAACATTACAGGCCATATTTTAGATAATACAGTAAAACTGGAAATTAGGTACAAAAGTTAAAAAAAGAAATTCTTTGGAATTGAATCGATTTCGCATCCTACACAACTATTTATTTAAAGAAGACATAAAAATATAATTTGATATTTTCAAAATTTGACATTTGACCATACATATATTTCCACTTCAACTAGGACAATGATACATACTCCATTATTCACTAACACAGAAATTTAAGGTGCTTTTGTCCCCAACATCCGCTAGCAGCCATGTACTATTTTCACACTGAGGATAAAGAGAAGTAAATGGTTACAGTCTCTGGCCTCAAAGATGTTCCTTTTCCTTCAGAGTGAGACAGGTTAGAAAAAAACAAATATGCAATAGATTGAAACCTATGAAGTCACTCTTTTTGTAGGCCAAAATTGTTAAATATGGACCATTTCATATGGTTCCACCTGATTCATATAGTAGTGGGTAGATACCTTACAGGTAAGAAACAAGCAAGTGCAATGAAAGCTGTTGGTCTTAAAACAGATGTGTCTATATGAGGTATGACGAGAACATGAAAATTTGTCTCATGGATCATTAATATTGCACTGAATGTTATAAACAGAAAAAGACTTTGGCCCCACTTGGCTAGTAACAGTACTGAAATTAACAAGTTTTAGTGTATTACTCTACATTATTCTGCATGTTTGCATAATTATATAGATACATACCATACTTTTAGAAATATTTTTCTTTTTCCCTTTTCTTTTTTAGAATAAATTTGAATATACTAAAGATATTTTTCTCAAAACTATTTTTGTCACTAAAAATATGTAAAGGGCTCTTTCTTTGCCACATAAAAAATTTAATGAATCCTGTAAATAGATATTTAATATTATATAATATGGATTTAATATTCTTACTGATATGTTTTATTGCATTATTATTTATTTCTATAAAAATAATTACTCAAAATGGGTTTGTTGGGGTAAGAAGAAATTTTATTGGAGAAGAGGTCCAGGGGTCCCTCTATTCAGTGCATATTTTCTTACTTAATAGCTTTGTTTTCTTTTTGATACACTGTCCTGAATTACATTTGAGCATCTATTTCAGAGTCTCTTAAAAAAAATCCATTCCAATAAATAATCCCCTCAGCTTTTGCCAGAAGATGGTAAGGGCTGACTTCTCTCTGTTCAAATGAAGAATAAGATCTGGAAGGAATAAGATCAGGAAGTGTGCCTAAAACTTTTTAAAATGGAATTTCTAGGGGCGCCTGGGTGGCTCAGTCGGTTAAGTGTCTGACTTCAGCTCAGGTCATGATCTCACGGTTCATGGGTCCGAGCCCCGCGTTGGGCTCTGTGCTGACAGCTAGCTCAGAGCCTGGAGCCTGCTTCAGATTCTGTGTCTCCCGCTCTCTCTGACCCTCCCCTGCTCACACCGTCTCTCTCTCTCAGAAATAAATAAAACGTTAAAAAATTTTTAAAAAATGGAATTTCTGTCAACACTTTTTAGTTTTTAGTCTTAACTTCACCCCACTGCAGAAGTACCAGGTAAAAATAATTTATGAGTCTTTTATGTATGTTTCAGTAAGTTCAGGTGCCTATCAATCTTCTCAAGTGCTGCTTTGGAGTTCAACTTTCTCCATCATCTAAATCATACACTTTGCATCTTGGAAAGATTGTGGATGTTGTCTCTATTCTTTGAATTTAGAGATGTCTTTTAAAAAATTACTTTGCTATTGTCTCCATGGGGTCTAGAGGGGGCAGCAAAGCTAAGTGAGAATATTTTAATCTGTTATTCTGACTGGAAGTCTCTAAATTCCTTCTGCTATCACACTTGGGCCTTTTCAGTTCAGAGAGATCATAATCTTGAACATTTTAATCGAAGCAGAGATGGGAATGAAGACAATCTATTCCTTTTGAAAAGTGTTCTTTTGTTTTTCTTAATGCAATGATTTTAATATCATACAAAGTGGGTGAGGTCTTGGAGATGAGTCACTGTAATTCCCTCACATTACATATGAAGAAAGAGAAGTCTATGGAATGTAAATGTCTTCCCATATTTATATGGATAATAATTAGCAAGTATTTAATCTTGTTACAGTTTTTATGCATTCATTTTCTCCAGTTACAGTACATCCTAGATTTCCACTGGCCCTTTCTTTGTTACCAGACTACAAGAGGACTTGAACATAATTTACATATTTATGTGTTTATCTATTTATTAACCATGTCTTCCTCACAAATAAAATATGCATTCCAGGAAGTCAGTAACTGCTTTTTTGTGTTACCTTTTTCATTTATTTCAGTACCAAACAGGGCTATGTTCAGTTCTAAGCAGTAACTGCATTCAATCTGTATTTTATTTTTATCAATTTTTTCAATATATATTTTAATAAAGCATTGAATACAATAAATAAATATATTTACTAATTTAAATAATAATCATGAAAAATTTGCTTTTGTAAAACAGAATATTTAATGTAATTTACATTTTCTTGATAATCCAGTTATCATAAAATATAAATTGTACCATATTGTTACATCTCACATCTCCACCTTCCCTTAAACATGAAAAAAGAAAGAAGCATATATTTCACTTTATCATGTTTTCAAATAAGTAGAAGTCTTTTTTATCAGAAGAAAATATATTTCCATTTTACAATTTAAATTGATTTAGCAGAATTTAATCTAAATATTAAGTGACTTTGTATTTTTAAATATCAATATTTTACATTCAAATACATATTATTAGGTTATGTAAAATGCGTTTACGTTTTGTGTGTCATTTAGAAATAATGTTTTAATCAGTTACCAGACTGTATATTTTAGTAAAGAGAATGTGTGGAGAAGAACCAAGACTACCCATGCCATATTTATTAAAATTGAAATGAATTTCCATTTATGCATCAAGGACCTTCCATTTGTCATTTTAGTTGACAGATGAAAGAACATAAAAAGAAGTTTAAATGATTTACTGAAGAGAAAAATAAAACCACTATGCCTCTTATGCTGGACTTTTTTGCTTCTTGGAAATTTTAAACATTTTTAGCTAAGTGTTCCCTTAAGGGTGGAGAACATTGGAAAGACAGATTTTAACATGATTTTTCCAAGTCTTCACAGATCACTTTTAGTATTCATGAAATCACTGGAAGTCCACAATTCCTTACATCAGATTCATGGGGCACAAACTACTAAAATATTTAGTTATTGGGGGAAAAAAAGATAAATGAGTGTTCAGATCAATTGTAGGGCTTGAAATGAAAGGAAATGCTCCAATGAGATGACTTTGGAGAATCAGCGGGAGGGAAAGGGATAGAAATAGAAGGAAGGAAATGAGACATGTACCTTTATTACGTGACCTGTTAGAATGCCAGCAATCATTAGTCAATTTTCCTTGTCTGTGGCATCAAGAGAAAACTGAGTCTGTGAGATATTTTGTTCATATTTAGGAGATCTTGATTTCAAAACCTGGCTGCCTGCTCCTGAAAGTTTTCTGCAATTTTCCTGCTACATCAACTGCCGGTAGTTGTTGATTATGTTCTAGAGTGTTCTAATCCTGGGTGTGTGCTGAGCTAACTGTTTTAGAATCTTGAACACAGTGGTTTAGCACGGACTCCAGAATCAAACTATGCAATCTGTACAGTTGTGTGGCCTTGAGAAAGCTACTTATCTTTTCTCCACCTCAGGAAAGATGAGACTAGAAGAACATATCTACTTCAAAGTATTATTGTACAGATTAGACCCGTACTCTGTGTAAAGCACTTAGAAATGTGCCTGGCAGGCGGAGGAGGCATTGTGTATCTATTCGCTATTATTATTTCTTAACAAATCTAATATTCAGATGATCCCTTTATGTTAATCTACATTAATCTTCTTTCATTCTGTTTTCTAGCAAATGAAAGGCCTTCGAAGTTTCCTAAGAAACCTAGAGTTTCCTTGCCTCTAATCCTTTGCTTGTGGAATTTTTTTCTGCCTGAATTAACTTCCTCTTCAGTTTCTACCTAGCTAAATTGGCCCTGGCACAAATGTCACTTCTTTAGAAAGCCTGTCCTTTATCACAAATTGAGTGTCACCCTTTCAATTGAATCCACTGTAATATTTCCATGTGTCATTTATCATACTTTGTCTTGCAAAATCTTTGTGACATAAGGGAGGTTTCTTACACTGTAATTTGTAAGCCTGGGGGGGTCTGCAGAGGTGTTCTCAATTTTTACGAGAATTTATGAATTTTGTATTTCCTTTTGCATGACGATCTTAAAAACAGTGTAAGCATATTCTGAGTCCCTTGAACGACATCTTTGTAATTGAGTATCAACATTCATTTTTACTGTCCTTATTTGCATTTGTGTTTATAGTCACCGTCCCAAGAGGAGAAAGACAGATAACTTCAGTCTACACACATTTCATATGATTTCTAACAGGAGAAAGTCCTGGGTGAAAGTGAGTCTTTGCACTTCATGGGGTCATGAAAGAACTCCAGCACTCTGTGTCATATTCGTATGGTAAGGTGATGTTCAGAAGGCATTTTTCATTTTTTATATACCAATTATCCACACTTCATCGGCAAAAGTGGAGTAGTAAATATGCGAAGAATATAAGTGTTTTCTCTTTTCATGTTATAACTTGAGATATACTATTACCCTGATTGGCTCATCAAAATAAAGAACAATTTCATTCTTAATAAGAAAATTAAAAGAAGTGACAATAAGGGTGATTCAAATGAAGGCTCCACATATTCCAATTCAGAAGAATCCATTTGAGAGCGAGTGAAACACAAAAGAGGCAAATATCGTTCTATCCTTAAATGCCATATCAGCAAATAGGTTTCAACATAATATACATCATAAAAGCAATCCATAACATTAAATTAGTGTTATATTTAACTATTTTATTGAATTTGCAGTTTATTAATTTTTACACTTATTCTTTCATTCAAGAATTACTTATTGCCTTGCTATGTATGAATCAATCATCAAGTTATTAGAAATACAGAGTGAATTGACAAGAATCTTTATCTTTGTACAGCACTTTATTGTAATAAAAGAGGAGATAGTCACCAATATAAGTATGTAAAATATACACTGTGTGAGATTGATCAGCGATGAGGAGGCAAAAAGAAATCGGAAAGGGGACAGAGGAGAGTTGAAGACACTTAAGGTTTTAAGTCACACGATGAAGAGAAGGCTCACGGAGTAGGTGAAATTCCACAGAAGATTGATCTGAAGGAAGTGTGGGACTCCCATGTAGTTAACCAGAGAACAGCACTTCAGGCAGAAGGAAATAGAAGGTACTAATGCCCTGAGGCAAGAGCAAGCCTGTGTATTTGACAAGAGTGATCCAGCCCATTATTTAGAGAGATCTAGATAATGGGCAGAATAAATGAGACAATATTTGAGGTAAAAATAGGAATCAAACTATGTAGGGCCTTGTAAATCATAGGAAACATTTTGGCTTTTGTTTGGAGTCCAGTGGGAATCATGGGACACATTGTAGCACAGAAATGTCATGATCTGATTTATGGTTAGCAAGGATTTCTCTGACTGCTGTGTTGAGAATGAACTTAAAGGTGTCAAGGACAAAAAACAGAGATAAGTTAGGAGTCTACTTCAGGAGGGAGCTAATAGTGACCTGAACCAGGATGAGCTCAGTGGGGATTATAAGAAAAGCTTGACTTCTGTGTATATTTTGAAGATTAAACCTGTAGGATTTGCCGATGGGCTGGATGTAGGGGATAAAAGAGTAGTTAAGGATGACATCAAGATTTTTTACTTGAAACATTGGAAGAATGTAGTTGTTATTAAATGAAATAGAAAAGATTCCAGAAAGAGCAGGTTTGGGAATATAGTGGAATATCAGATCAATTTTGCATGTGATAAGTTTAAAAAGATTTCTTAATGTCCAATGGAGCTGTATTTCGGCTTAAGATTTGCACAAAAATTCTAAGGCTGAAAGTCATACCGTTTGTATCTAATAAGTAACACTGTTGAGATCATAATTTTTAATCGCCAATTCATATCATCATATTTTTTCCCTTTTTAATGGGATTAAACTGTCATTTGATCACAAGAAACATGATGGAAGGGATTTGGAGCTCAAAGCACTTTGAGGTCAAGTAAACCAAGATTTGAGTTCTGATTTGATCATTTTCTAGATATATGACTTTATTTGTCTAATTTCTTTGGGTTTCTATTATGTGTTTCTAAAAGTGGGCATAGTAATATCTGGATAAGAAGGTTATGAGAATTAAATGAGTTAATACCCATAAAAGACGTAATTCAATGTCTTCTATGGCACTTAATTGATGTCTAAGAGACAGGCTACTGTCTACTATATTCCTAAAATTATCTGGATAAGTTATTAGGGCCGAATTTGATCTGGAGACTCAACAGGTCTTGTTCAGTCAAGAACGTGAATAGTAAGACCAGAGGTAGGGACGGGTCATTCTACAGCATATACACATTTGGGAGCGAGGAGCTAAGGATTTCATGCTCCAAAGAGCAGGAGTCAAAGCCAAATATTCAGACCTGGTGTGGAGGCCAAAGGATAGCCTTATTAGGTAGGAGAAAAGCAAATTGTGCATATAGGAAAACTCAGGCTCAGTAAAGATTAGGGAAACCAAACATATGACAGGTATCAGGTAGGAAAACGTTAGATGCCAACGTTTAGTTAATGCCTCTTTAAGAAGCACTGTAATCGGTAATTATGAAATTTTTACATGACAAGACATAAGTTGCTCAAAGTTACAGAAATGAATTTCTAACCCAGATCTTCTCTATTTAGTAACATTTCCCATAATTTCATGGGGTTGATTTGTTCTTAAGGAATTAAAACAAACTGTATATACAAAATTTAAACAAATATGCACACACTTATGCATTATAGATCCATATATGTACACATGTATACATATATACACATAGTGGTTGATGTAATTTACACACAATGCATGTTTGAGGAATGGAGAAACCAAGGCAGGTTTCACAGTTGACAAAGAGCAGGGCTGGTATTCAAACCTAAGTAGTTTGACTTCAAAACTTTAACTTTAACCATATGATTTTTTTTAAATATTTTAATTTATTTCTAGGAGAGAGAGAGAGAGAGACATCATGAACAGGGGAGGGTCAGAGAGAGAGGGAGACACAGGCTCTGAAATAGGCTCCAGGCTCCGAGCTGGCAGTCAGCACAGAGCCCGACGCGAGGCTCGAACCCACGAACCGCGAGATCATGACCTAAGCGAAAGTCGGACGCTTAACCGACTAAGCCACCCAGGCGCCCTGGTATGATTTTGCCAAGCCATAATGTTTGACAATTGATTTAATGCAAACTATTTTTCAGGCCCAATTACTGTTGACCAAGAGCACATTACAATCAGAATGCTGCATTTGGAATTGCTTTAAAGTTTTACAGATTCATCATTCGGGGTCCATAAGACTAATTGACACTGCTTATTATATATTTACTATTGCCAAATGTCGTATTAGTTTCTTTATATACGTTACCTTGAATCCTAAATCTGAGTAATAGGAGTTATTACCCCATTTTACAGATAAGGAAACTAAGGTGTGAGTGGAGGAACTGGAAAGCAAACCCACCTATGTCTTATTTCAAAACCAGAGCTCTAGTGACTCAGCAGAGAAAATAAAAACTAATTTGAGTAAGTCAACTTTACAGAGAAGATGAACTATTTGGTTGAACTGTAGTGTTTTTTGCATTGGGGATTGAAATTGAGACTGTTGTGTGAAAATTTCAATCATTTCACAATACCTGAAAATAAAAATGTCCACTATTTTTTGTTTAAAAAGGTGGTTGCTATTACTTTTAAAATATCCCAGCTCAGGACAAACTTGAAAGTATAGAGACAGAATGAGTTAAGTTTAGTAAAGGATCTGGAGACTTAATCTCAGCATCTCTTCGGGGCAAAATGATACTGTTTTAAGATCTGTGAAGGCGAATATTCCTGCCCATCTCTGAGCTGTTCATTTTCAAGGAGGGAACAGAGTCCCTGCTAACAGAGAAGGACTAGGCAGTCCCGTGGTGTGAGCAGAGAACAAGCCACCTTCATTTACTATTCCTCTCAGGAGCTAGCCTACAGAGTGAGCACTAAAAAGTCATATGGATTTCAATCAGTGTCCCACTCCCCATAGTCACATAATTAGCTCTCCACATCAATGAAATCCTCAATTCACTTTTGATGGGTTGGTCTCTATCCTGCTGTGGTTTCTCAGCAGTCCATCAAATTAAAAATGTCAGCATGTTCTTTGGAGGATGGTAGACAATAAAGTCTGCCCAATCCAAAGAAAAATAAAGTAGCTGAACTTTCCATTAATGAAGTAGTACAGTTTCACTGAAGACTTTCATCGGCACAAAAGCCCAAAGAATCACCAGACTGGAATATAACCAAAGTTCACTCAACCTGGAATTCTGTCTTATTTGTGAGAGTAAGAGGTAATCTGAGAGTTGTCAATCATTATAATATCCTCAAAAGCATAGGAATGTACCACTCAGAAACACCCTCAGCTTCCAAGTATGTAATTCAATATTCATGAATATTTTTTCAACCATCACTATATCATAAATTTATTAAGCACTGGATATAATATTATTTTTATTTTCTTTATTTATTTCAAAAGATGAATGCTACTGCTCTTTTCCCTAATTGGAACAACATAGTCTTTTAATATATCATAATATTATTTACAACTAACAGATGTATGAGGTATTGTAAAAAGTATTTTATGAAACTACTTTAGGTTCCCTATGTTTGCTCATATGCTTTTCGTAAGTATAGTTTAGCAATTTACCTGATAATCCTGGAACTATTTGTTCATCTTCTGTTTTACTCACTAAATTAGAGTCACCTTGAGGGTAGAAACCATGACTATCTCAGTCATTCTGTGTATCTTAGTAGGTGTCTTAATATTTGTTGGATACGTGTAAGAAATAAAATCATAATTTATGGGAGACTTATACTTCCAGAAAGACAGAATAGACATTCATTACTCTATTTGTCCTCTTAAGTACAGATAAAAACTTGACATTTAATATATAGTATATATTACATATAGTATGATACTGAAAGGTGGAATACATACATTATATATGTATATAATATATACACATATATATTATATATAATATGATAGTGAAAGGTGGAAGGAAGAAATGAGACCATCTGGGGAGATTGGCATAGAAAGGATGGAATGATAGTGTTTCCTTGGATTTTATTTTTGCTTCATGTAACCCAGACTAGGTGCTGGAGGAGCAAGCAACCAGAAACACCAATGGGTACAGATAAAAAAGAAGTGCCCAAGAGAAACAGGAAAGAAGCAGCACAGCAAGGCAGATGACTTTTAGCCAATAACTGCTCCACTCCCGAGAGCTCACAGTGAAAACTGTGGCTTCACCACACTCATTAGTAAAAGTTGAATGGAGAATCTAAGAATCTAGATTCCACCATTGTCAGATTGCAACCAGGCATCCCAAACCTCCTGCAGGGATGGTATCAGAGAGTGGGGAGCTAGCATATTTACCTTCACTGGGCATTGCCAAGGTCGCTCCCCATGATGTTTGTGGAGACCATGTAGGAAGACTGCCTGGGCTTTTACCTCTAACTGAGCAGTAATGTTGTGACCCTCTTCCTCCTTCTGAATTGGTATCAGGAGGACTAGTGGAGAGTTAGAACTTGGACTACCAGCCAACAGTAGCAAGGCCACCCTCTGGTCATGTCAGTGTGGGCTACTAAATGAACAGTCATGAGGCTCCCTGCATTCTCCCATATAAGATCGTGTCACAGAGACCTAGTGGAGAGTCACACTACCATCTGTGCCCAGAAGTAATGAACAGCCCTCCCCTCTACATTTCTATGACAATTTCAAAGTCATCTTGGAATTCCATTTCCAGCTGGCAGTTAAGAGATAGTACATCCCCCCATCTGTTTCCCTTGGGAAGGCCTGTTAAACAAAAAGATCTAAATAATGTCTCAGAAGATCTCTAAATTAATAAGAGAAGATAATCAGCAGATGCCAACCATAAAATGAAACAGTAGAATTATCTGATGATGAGTTTTAAAGTAGCCATCCTGAAAATGTTTCAGGGAGCAACTATGGGCATCCTTGAAATAAATGAAAAAAGAGAGGAAGTCTCAGTAAAGATATACAAGAGAGGAAGAAGAACCAAATGGAATCAAAATCAAATTTTAGTTATCAAAATACAAAAGCCAAAGTTAAAAAGAAATGCAATAGATAGCCTCACCATCAAGATGGAGAGAACAGAGGAATAAATCATTGAAGGTGACACTAGAATAAAAGAATTATCTAATCTGAACAACAGAAGAAAATAGACTGAAAACAAAACAAAATGAACAAGCATCTCAGGCACATGTGAAACCATGTAAGAAAATTTAACATTTGTGTCATCAAAGTCCCGAAGGAAAGAAGAAAGACGGGAGCTGAAATGTATTTGAAAAAAGTAATGGCTGAAAATTCCCCAAATTTGGCCAAAATTACAGCTTGTGAATTCATGAAACTAGAATCCAATGACAGAATGATAACTGGGCAATCTCCACATACTTAGAACCTAAACAGCACAGTTCTAAGGAATCCATGGATCAGTGAAGAAGTCTGAAGGAAAATAAAACTATATATTGAGCTGAATGAAAATGAAAACCAATATAATGGGATATGTGATGAACAGTTAAAACAGTACTGAGAGGGAAATGTAAAGCATTAAATGCATACATTAGAAAGGGGAAAAGTTTCAAATCAGTAACATAATCTCTGACCTCAAAAACTAAGAAAAAGGAGAAGAAAATAAACCCAAAGCATGCAGAAGAAGAAAAAAAAAAAAAAAAAAAAAAAAAAAAAAAAAAAAAAAAAAAAAAAAAAAAAAAAAAAAAAAAAAAAAAAAAAAAAAACTTAAGAACAGAAATCAGTGACATTAAACATTAAAAAAATAGAAACAGACAAGGAAACAAAAACCTTGTTCTTTGAAAATATTAGTAACATTGAAAAACCTCTAGCAAGACAGACAAAAAAGGAAAAGGAGGAAAAAATGAAGAATATCAGAAATAAAGCAGGGGCTATAACACCAGACCCTGCAGATATCAAAAAGATTTAAAAAATACTATGAACAACTTTATGTATACAAATGTGACAGATGAAATTGACCAATTCCTTGAAAAGTACAAACTATCACAATGCATCCAATATGAAGTAAATAACTTGAATAACTCTTTATAAGAGAATTGCATTTGTAGCTAAAAAACACCTACAAGAGATCCAGTGACCAGATGGTTTCGCTGTTGAGTTCTAGCAAATGTTTGAAGAAGACTGACACCAACTTGACAGAAAAAAGAGGAGAGAACAGTTCCAACGTATTGTATAAATTAGTAGTAGCCTGATACTAAGCATAGACAACCAGGAAAAAAATATTAACAAAAAGAACTACTGACCAATTTGAATATGACTAAATATGAACATATTCATAAAATTCAAAAAGATTCACAAAATATTTAACTTTTAGTTAATAGAATTAATTAATATATAAGAAGAATATATAAAAATATAATATGCCATAACTAAATTTATTGCAGACACACATGGCTTCTTCAATATTGAAAAATTAATCAATGTAAAACCAATGAAGCCAATGAAAAACCAGTCCATCATATTATATGCTAAATGGTCATGTTGATTGGTGCTGAAAAACATTTGACAAAGTGCAACACCATATCATGATAAACGTCTCAGAAAAATGAGAATAGAGAGAAACTTCTTTAACTTGATAAAGAAATTTCCAAATTCCTACAGCTAACATGATACCCTATGGCAAAAGACTGAATGCTTCCCTCTAAGATCAGAAATAAGGCAAGGAATCTATTCTCAATGTCTTTATTTATCATAGTGCTAGATGTTCTAGCAAATTCAATAAGTAAATAAAAGGAAATTTTAAAGAATAAAAATTCACTTTGAAAGATATAAATCTCTGTAGAGGATATGATCATCTCCATAAAATATCTTATAGAATCTATCAAAAAACTCATAGAACTCATAAATAAGTTTAGCAAGGTTCCAGGATGTAAAGTGAATATACAAAATCATGATATTTCTACAAAGCAACATAATACGTAATTGATATATGTATATATCAATCAACATGGAAAAATATGAAATGTACACCACTTACAATTACTTTCAAATTATTTACTTAGGTCAAATGTAACAAAATATTTGTAGGTCCTGTATGCTAAAAACTACAAAACACTAATAAAAAAACTAAAGATCTATAAAAAATGGAGAGACGTGCATTATTTACAGATTAAGAGACCTATATAGTAAGGGTGTTAATTTTCTCCAATGAGATACAGGTCTGATGCAATTTGTATCAATATCACAGCAAGATATTTTTAGACAGAGATAAAAATATTCTACAATTTATATTTAAAAGCAAGGAACTTAAATAGCTAAACGAGTTTGAAAATAAATAATAAAGTGGGAGGAATTGTTCTATGAGCTTTCAAGATGTGTTATATAGCTAAAATAACCCAATTTGTGTTGTATTGGCAAAATAATCAGATACAGCTCAATGGAACAGAATAGAAAGCCCAGACACAGATCCACACAGATATGCCCTACAGACTCTTGCTAAAGATACAAAATCAATTTTACAGAGGAAAGATTGTATTTTCAAAAAACTATGGTAGAACATCTTTAGGCAAAAAATGAATCTTGAATAAAGTCTCACATGTTCTGCAAAATTAACTCAAAATGTATCACAGACTTACACAATTAAATGTAAAATTATAAAACAAAAAAAAATAGATGAAAATCTTTAAGATGTAGATCTAGGCAACAAATTCTCAGATTTAGTACCAAAGACATCTATAGAAAGAAGAATTGATAAAGTGGTCTTCTTCAAAATTATGAGCTGAAAGAGCCTGTTAAGTGGATGAAAAGACAAGCTACAGACTTGAAGAAAATATTTGTATGTCACATATCTAATAAAGGAATAGTATCTAAAATATATAAGAACTCTCAGAATTCTACTATTAAAAAAATCAAAGAATCAAATTAGCAAATGGGAAAAGGGCATGAAACACATTACATGAAGAGGATATCCAAATGGCAAATAACCCCTGAAAGGATATTAATCATTATTCACTATTAGGAAAATGCAAATTAAAATTCCAATGAACTATCACTATACACATATCAAAATGGGTAAAAAAACAAAAACAAAAACAGCCAATACTAAGTGCTGGAGAGTATGTGGGAAACCCAATGAACCTTGGACTGTAGATGGGAATGTGAAAATGATACAGATATTCTATTTGTTTTTAATGTTTTATTTATTTCTGAAGGAGAGAGAGAGAGAGAGAGAGAGAGAGAGAGAGCGTGAGCAGGGAAAGGTCAGAGAGAGAGGGAGACACAAAATCTGAAACAGGCGCCAAGCTCTGATCTAGCTGTCAGCACAGAGCCCGACACGGGGCTCGAGCCCACGAACTGTGAGATCATGACCTAAGCCGAAGCCAGATGCTTAACTGACTGAGCCACCTAGGCACCTCAGAAAAAGATACAGAGACTCTCAAAACAATTTGGCAGTTTCTTAAAAATCTAAATCTGCAATTATCACAATTGCCCTTCTAGGTACTCATCCCAGAGTAATGAACTTATGTTCATTCAAAAACCTGTGTGTGAATATTTACGGCATCTTTATTTGTAAAAGCTCAAAACTAGAAACTACCAGACTTTCTTCAATGGATGAATGGTTAAATAAGCAATGGTACATCAGGGTCATGCTCAGCAACTGAAAGAAATGGTCTATTGATATACAAAACAATGTAGATGAAGCTCTAGAAAATTATGCTCAGTGAGAAAAGTCAATCCTTCAAAGCTTACATAGTTTATAATTCCATTTATATAACATTCTTGAAATGACAAAACTGTAGATATTTAATACACTTTAGTGTTTATCAGATGTTAAGGAGTGGTGGGCGGTGCAAAAATAAAAGAAGATTGTGGCTACAAAAGCACAGCAGGAATGATCATTGTAGTGATAGAAATGTTCTATATCTTGACTCTATTAATGCTAATATCCTGGTTGTGATATTGCAATTATTTCATAAGATGTCACCATTGAAGAAAACTGGATAAAGGATACCTGAGATCTGTCTGTATTGCTTTGCACAACAGCTTATGATACATTTTCTATAATTTTCTCAGAATAAAAACTTGAATTAAAAAAGTCCATAGTACTTTTGTTGGCACAATAGGTACTCAACACACATTGAATTAATAAGAGTTGTACCTTATAGATTCTGCTCCGGATTTATTGTAAGGAAGATGATACTACTGTTCCTTTCTGATATCCCTGCAATGGTCTTCCAGGTTTTTCCTAATCATTTTGCATTTATTTGTTCTACATGCAAATGTTTCAATGTATAATCTGTCCTCTATCATCTATAAAAATACTTTAAAATGGAAATATTGGATAATCTCCCATGGTTAAATCTTAAAGACCTCAAACGTGGACATATGAAACAGGTTACTTAGTGAAAGTGTTTAGCACTGAAAGAGCAAAACCATGTTAAAGTGTGATCAGTGTTTTGCATGTAGTGGGAGTTAGATACTTGTTTTTTGAGTGAATTTACTAAAGAATAGCACATTGTAAGTTTTCCATAAATGATAAGTAGTGGTAGTAGTAATAATTTCAGTAGTAGCAGTACTGGTATAATTGTAGAGTTCTACTATTAATAGAATAAAACAAATAGATGACCTCAAATCTCAAAAACATACTAGGTTAACATTTTTCAAGATGGTGACCGTACCCATCTTTCTGCCATGTTTTTCTGTTTATGGTTTTTGAATTACCAGCGTTAGCATAGTCTCCTTCTCTGCTCTGCTCAGAAGTCAAGCCTGCTATTCAATTATTTGCCTCCAAACAACACATGATCCAAAAGTTTTAGGAAAATGAAAAGTAAGTTTTCATTGCAGAAATGTTCGGTCTCTGCCATAAGATAATAATAAATCCCTATGTTCTTCTTGATAAAAAATGTACTGGAACATTAGTAGTTGCAAGTATAGGATGCATCACAAGTGATGCTTTGACCCTAAGCTTTGCCAGGTTTGACCCTAAGCTTTACCAGGTTTGAACTTAAGCATTTTCCAAATGTTTTACAGCATGTTTTAAATTATTGTATAGGTGTCACTAAACAGCAGCTTCAAACTACTGAGAGGTGAATAATTCCCACTTATTACCACAGTTTTAAGCATTTTCTCCTACATTCCCTGGGGAGCCTGGAAGGACTGCTTCCTGGATCATAGGTCACAGGACCTGTGCTTGATAATCTAACAGAGATTCTGTTTCAGTGAAGTATTCCCTTCTCTGTCAACTATTGAGGAAGAACAGGAAACCTTAAAGACAATTGCTCTAATATTCTTTATTTTTAAGTTTAGTTATTTATTTTGAGACAGGCAGAACACAAGTGGGGAAAGGGCAGAGAGAGAGAGAGAGAGAGAGAGAGAGAGAGAGAGAACCTCAAGCAGGTTCTGTGCTGCTAGCTCTGAGCCCAATGTGGAGCTTGAACCCACAAAGCCGTGAGACCATGACCTGAGCAGAAAACCAAAAGTGAGACGCTTAACTGACTGAGCCATCCAGGCATCCCAATTGCTACAATATTCTTCAGGGGGCAGATGATACACTTTTTCCAGGGAGAATTTGATTAGGTTTTGTTAGATGGTAAAGAGTGCTTTTGCTTCTTTATAGCTTTCTTTTACAGATTTTGTGGAATTGAGGAAAATATTTAATAGTACCCAGTGACTAATGCTTGCAAATGTTTGTGCCTCCATGGTTTGTACTTTTGCTCTCTACTATGGAATATTATAGTCCCAATGCCCCTCTAATTTGTCTTATGATTTAATATTTCCAACTGAAGAAATGCCCATGCTTAACTTAACCTATTAAAAACCAGAATAAACAATATCTATAACCAAAATTACTACAAAAATTAAGAGTGTGGATAGAGGCTTAGATATCATTTATCTACTACTCTTACTTTGCAAAGAACCTGACACCTTTCCAGTGAAGGAAAGGTTTGATCCTCTCAGATCAAACCTCAAATAAGTGTGACTTGAAATTCTGTTTATGTAAGCAGCAAATTCTAATCCAGATTTTGCTTTACTTCAATACTATAAAACTTTCCTCTTCAAGAGAATGATCCTTTGGATACTGCCATCTGGCTATTGACTATTTCAACGTTCTTCCTTTTGGTGTTGCTGCTTCATCTACTAATGCAAGTGTACCCCACTCAACAAAAAGTTGTCCAAATTTACCTTCTTTCTTTAACACCATAAATTTCCTTTTTATATGAAATTGGTGTCATTTTTTATGCATGTCAAAATTTTAATCCTGATCCTAGAATCTACCAACATTTATTTATTTATTCATTCAACTGGTGTTTATATGTGCACTTCTAGTTTCATGAGTGACAGCAAACATGTAAGAAATACTTTCTCTTCTATTTAGAAAGACTTAATAAATCATAGTACATCGCTTAAAGGATTCTAGACAACAATTCAAAACAATATTTTAAACAATAGACCCTAAACTATGGCCCACTGGTCAGATACAGCTGCCACTTGTTTTCATAAATAAAGTTTTATCAGAACACAGCTATTTTCATTTGTTTATGCATTATCTAAGGTTACTTTTGTGCCACAATGGCAGAGTTGAATAGCTACACAGAGACAATATGGCCCACAAAGCTTGAAACATTTACTTTCTTTTAAAAGTTTATTTAGTTTTGAGAGAGAGAAAGAGTTGGCTGGGGGCAGAGAGCAAGGAGACTGAATCCCAAGCAGGCTCCATGCTTTCAGCACAGAGCCCAATGCAGGGCTTGAACACACTAACTGTGAGAGCATGACCTGAGCAGAAGTCAAGAGTTGGATGCTTAACCCATGAGTCACCCATGTGGTTCTGAAATATTTACTTTCTGAGTCTTTACAGAAAAGTTTTTCTGACTCCTATGTTAGAAGAATCTTTAATGCCATTTATATAATAATTTCAAACACATAAAATAGGTGTAATAGAAAAATATCCATTATATAATGTTAAGATAACATGTAGGTTAAGTTACAAAATGAAAAAATTTGCCAATGGAATTTATACACCAAAATACTAAGACTTTGAATATTTGGTGCAAGTATAGGAAATATTTTCTTATATGTTGTATCAGAGGATTTTTCTTTTTTTTTTTTTAATTATATGTTAAATCTCTTAAGAAAGTATTTGATGTGGGTAACAAAAACCCAGATGATCAATGCTTAAAAACATGAGAAAATTGGGGTGCATGGGTGGCTCAGTTGGTTAAGCATCCGACTTCAGCTCAGGTCATGATCTTGCAGTTCACGAGTTTGAGTTCCACATTGGGCTCTGTTCTGACAGCTTAGAGCTGGAAGCCTGCTTCAGATTCTGTGTCCTTCTCTCTGTCTGCCCCTCCCCCACTTGCACGCCGTCTCTCTCTCTCTCAAAAAGAATTCAAACATTAAAAAAAGAGAAAGCTTTATAAAAAACATGAGAAGATTGGTTGTTCACTTAACAAAGAGTTAATTCATAGTTCAAAAATCTTATCAAGGCTAAAGTATGCTCCATATTTTTATAATAAAATTTTACAATAAAATAATTTTAGGGCAGACTAAATATTCAGGTAAAATGAAAAAAAAATACCGCCTTAAAGAATGGTTAAAAAGCACATACATACAGGATCTCAAAACAGTTAAAACTGTGTGACCATGGGTTCTAGAGTCTTCTCATCTTCATTCTATATTTGTTGTGCATATTTGGGAAATTTATTTACTTTTCTGTACCTCACACCTATTGTACATCTGTAAAATGAGAGGAGTAAAAGAATGCCTTACAGAATTGTTTTCTCTATTGAACATGTTAATACCACTAAAGGGCTTAAAATGGTGCCCAACATATACTAACTACTCAATAAATGTTAAACACTGTAAGTATTAAGATTACATATTGTGGGAGTACCTGGGTGGTTCAGTTAGTTAAGCCTCTGACTTCAGCTTAGGTCATATTCTTAGGGTTTGTGAGTTCGAGCACCGTGTTGGGCTCTGTGCTGACAGCTCAGAGCCTGTAGCTTGCTTCAGATTCTAAGTCTCCCTCTCTCCCTGCCCCTCCCCTGCTCATGCTCTGTCTTTAAAAGATAAACATTAAAAAAAATTTTAAAGATTACATATTGTGAAAAAAAAATAAATGAGTCACCTAGCTTGAAAGTCTAGCCATAAGGAAATATATAATGTGAAACTATGAACTAAAGTCATGTCTACATAGAAGTCTCATTCTTTGGTTTTGATGGTGGCTTGAGTGGTAAGTCAACCACTCCTCAGAAGAAAGAGAGGTTTTCAGGTTTCTGACTTCATGATATTCACTGTTTCCTTTACCTGTGTTCCTTCTCACTTTACTATGCTTCACCTAATTCCTACCAATTCTTCACTCTTCAGAGACTGTTGATCTAGTCTCTTCACTTCTCCCCATCTCCCCGGTGGGCTGGCATAATAAAGTACTGTCTACAGACTGTGTGGCTTAAACAGCAGAAATTTATTTTCTCACAGGTCTGCAACCCAGGACTCTAACTAAAATCAAGGTGTTGACAGGTTTGATTTCTTGAGTCTTCTCTCCTTGGCTTGTAGAGCCTTTTGTCTCTGTTCTCCCTTCTTACATGATCTTTTCTTTCTATGTGTCTGTGTCCTAATCTCTTCTTATAAGGACATCAGTCAGACTAGACTAGGACCCACTAGTCATTTGAAAAGTACGTCATTTGAACCATTTACATCTTTAAAAGCTTTCTCTCCAAACACAGTCACATTTTGGGAGTTAGGACTTCATAGGGGGAGACACAATTCAACTCCTATTACTTCCTGTTGTTGTCTGTCATAGTATTTTATCCTTTTCTGCATAACACTTATCATAATATAGAAATATGTTAGTGCTTTATCTGCTTATTTGTAAAAAGTCTGCTTCTACATGAATGGTGGTTTTGTCTATTGCCATAGCCCTAACACAATACCTGGCATCAAGCAGCAGATCAAGAAATAGATGTCAAATGAATGAATGAAGAATAAATGAATGTACTTCTATGAATGTACTTCTACTCTTTTATTTTTTGGAATGACTTACACTAGCTTATGAAAGTAAAGACGCTTCTTTAACATAGAGTATATAATGTATTTTAAACATAGATAAGTTAGAGATAGTTAAGACACACAGGAAGCATTGGATTATTTATTGTTAGTTCTTTTGAGTATTAGATTAGTTAGGCCATGTGGAATTATTCCTTTTATAAATTAAAAAATGGTCAATACAGGCACTTTCATATCGCTAACTTATTTAGACAAAGGTTTTCTCTCAGGTCATTTTGAAATAAAACTTTCCTTCTCTTTGGATCCAAAAGCTTCAATTGTTCATCTTTGATACATAGGATCCTTGGGTTAGTTACTGCCTTGTGCTTTGTCTAAAGAATTTCTAAGCTAAACTTTGCCTTTATTGGACAATTAGTCCCCTGGGCTTAGGTCTCTTGTGCAGATCCTAGTTTGAGGATTTATCCACTGACTGTTCCTGCAGTAACTCAAATTCAATTACTCACCCTTTCTTCACAGAGGCTGTGTTTTACAATATATGAGGACTCGAGAGCATCCTTCACCACCATTAAGTCAGTCTTCATGACTGAACACATAAACTCCACTCTTTTACTTAAGGGTAAATTCTTTTCACACACACTCTGAATTACCTCTTACTTCCCACCATATTAGGTTACTCTTCATTTTTTAAAAACAGTCTTCTTCCCTTCGTTCTTCCTTTCCTACATTTCTCCTTACCTCTTTTCCTTCCTTGTTTGCTTCCTTCTTCACAATACCATCATTACCATGTGTTCTATAAATATAATGATAAATACTACAAAGTACTAGGATTGAAGGAGTTAACTGTAGTGAGTGATACTGACATGTCAACAGTCACACTATATAGTGTAAACACTATAATAGAGTTTTGCACAGGGCGACATAGGAGTATGTTAAAGGGGCATTGACCCAACCTTCTGGATAGAGGCAGGGAGTCAGGAAATTTCCCTAAGGCCATAACCACTAAACTAAATGCCCAATTTTAATCTTATTTATGAGCTATATTACCTCTTATCATAAGAAATTCCCTAGGTTATTCTTTACATGTGGAATACTCTTTTCAACCATCTTTAGTGCTGGTCCATCAGATCTCAACTCAGGCATTATTGCTTCTTTCAGGAGGATTTCTCTATCCAGATCAAATCTACAAAGTAAAAGAACGCTTAGTTGTGTGTATGTCTTGTTTGTGTTGTGGCTCTTAGCACAGCTTAATGTTACATTTGGCTTTCTGATTAACTCATTAATGTCCATCTTTCCAAGCAAACTGTGAGATGTCATGAAGTTAGAGATCTGGTTACTTGTTGGCTGGAATAATAATTTGCACATCACAGACACTCAATAATATTTGTTGACTGAGTAAATAAAGATAGATATAGAAGAAGGAATAGTTGAGAGGTGGTAGTGGAGAGTGAGTTGAGTAGGGTTGTGAGTTGAATAAGACATTTCAACAAGAAGAAACTTCTTCAGGGAGGGCCTGAAGGAAAGAGGCACTGTTTTCCAGCAAATTGTTGAAACAAAAATGCTATCAAGGTAAGGGGGGCCCAAAAGAAAGCTTTATTTGTTTTTCAGACATTTTCTTGTGAGCTTATGAGGACTTGTTTCAAATTTTTACACTGAGGAGATAGATGATGAAATTTGTATTGCTGTAAACATCAGTCTAGTTGCAGAGTGGAAAATGCTTGGCAGGCAGTAGTATACATGAGCTGGCAAAGCCCTTTTGATAACTGCTGCTAAAGTGCAAGTGAAACAGATGTGGTTTCAACTTAGGAAGAGATATGTTAACTCAGCAAAAGAAGTGATAGTGGTTGATTGAACATGATGGAGGCTGAGATGGAAGGAGAAGAAAAGAACCATCCAAGAGTATTAATATGATCTCTAGAGGGATGATGGTGCAATGTAGTAGGATATAAAATTCAAGGAGATGAACAGGTTTGGAAAGGAGATGAATTCAGTCTTATGCATGCAAAGTTGGTTCGTGGACCACCCAAGGGGAGTTGCCCAGAAGACAATTGGAGGTATACATTTGGAGTTAAGGAGAGAGATAGAAACGTTATGTCATAGGTGGTATTCTCTTTGAGAAATTATTTAAGGCAAGGATTTGGATATAAATGATTTCTTAATGAAGTGGGAGAAGTAAGACAGGGAAGGGGAAGAAATACAGGGGGTTATTTCAGATGAAGTGCCAAACTCTAGGTAGGTCTTCTGCAGGGTTCTTTACAGATAATTATAATTCAGAATTCATTCCAGTAGAAGCAAAAGAGCTTTTCTCATACTCAAGACTATGAGACAGAGAGAAGGGACAGTTAAAATTCCTGAGTATTTCTGGTTCTCCAGATGGACAAGGCAATTCCAGTGACCAAGGACAATCTTCTAAAAGTCATAGCATGAGCTATTAATAACAAAACGCACGGATGCTAGAGAGTGGGTACACAGAGTGATCTGGGGGCATCAAGATGGAGTACTATCCACAGTAGTATCCATTACTCTGTAGTTATACATTTTGGCATCAAGAAACATGATAATTAAAACCATAAAAAAGGATAAGACCTCTCAGAGGATGCATCTAGTATGAGAAGACAGCAAGACTTAGGAAGAGGACATGTAGTGGAGTCAGTGAAGACTGAAAAGGATTGCCAGAAAGAAAGGAAGGAAAACAGGAGACTGGTTCAAAAGAAACCAAAAGAAGGTGGCATGCATTCTTATAGTTGTAGGAGTTTGATGATCACTAGTAAAAGTTCTCTTCCTATTTTCTCCAAAGTACTCTACCCATTTAGAAACACTATAAAAGTGGGTGCTTGACTCTAATATCTTAGGCTCTCAATTTGGTTTTAAAAATAAGGTTTCCTAAGAAACCTCAGTATGAATAGGTAGAGTGCAATGGCTATGGTCCTGGGCTGAGATAATAGAGACCTGGGTTCCAGTTTTTTCTTTTTTTTTTTTTTTTAAGTTTTTTGTTTGTTTGTTTGTTTTTGAGAGAGAGAGACAGAGCATGAGCATGAGCATGAGCATGAGCATGAGCATGAGCAGGGGAGGGACAGAGAGAGACAGAGACACAGAATCTGAAGCAGGCTCCAGGCTCTGAGCTGTCAGCACAGAGCCCTACATGAGTTTGAACTCACGAACCATGAGATCATGACCTGAGCTGAAGTTGAATGTTAACCAACTGAGCCATGCAGGTGCTCCTCTAGTTTTTTTCTTTTTAAATGTTTGTTTATTTATTTTTGAGAAAGAGAAAGAGAGAGAGATAGAGAGGCAGAGAGAAAGGGAGACAAAGAATCCCAAGCAGACTCTGTGCAGTCATCACAGAGCCCTATATGGGGCTCAAACTCATGAACTGTGGGATCATGACTTTAGCTGAAATCAAGAGTCAGACACTTAACTGAGTGAACCACCCAGGTGCCCTGCCTGGGTTCCAGTTTTAGCTTCAAAACCAGGAAGTTTTTTAATTAAACTGTTGGCCAGTACTCTGTGTGCCTCTTTCTCAGCAGTGCTACAAAGCAATACCAGAAAAACAAGCCACAGTAATTGAAAAATTGCATGTGTGGGCACAGAGAAGGTATATTCACCAATACAAATGTTTCAGAGGCCCCAAAATGTTCAGCTAGGCTGATTAGTTAGGGTCTTTTCCTATACTGTAAAAATTGAAAAGTAGTTGTTTTATCAAATACACAAATTCCAACACAAAGCTACAAGACACACAAAGATAGAAACATGGCCTAAACAAAGGAACAAAATAAAATTTCAGAAACCGAAGACAAAGAAAAGGAGTCATATGCATTACCTGGCAAAGAACTCAAAAGTCATAAAGATGTTCTATAAGCACAAGAAAATAATGAATGAACAAAATGAGAATATCAACAGAGGAATTTTAAAAAATTAAAAATAGCCTAATAGAATTTGGAACTGAAAAATATAGTAGTTAAACTGTAAAAATAACTAGATGGGTATAACAGCAGACTTGATGAAGCAGAAGAATTAGTCAACTTGAAGACAAGTTGTTTGAAATTACCCAAACAGTGGGAAAAAAAAGAAAAAAGAATGAAAAAGAGTACAGAAAGCCTAAGAAACTGTTTGGACATCATCAGTGGAGCAATATACCCATAATGGTATTCTTAGAAAAAGAGAGGGAGACAGGGGCAGAAAATTTATTTAAAAAAGTAATACGTTCTCAAAGCTGAAGAAAAAAATGGCCTTTCAGATTCAAGAAGCCCAAAGGACTCCACACTTAGATGTATTAAAACCAAATTGTTAAAATTCAAAGACAAAGAGAGAATTTTGAGGACTTCTCATGGTTAAAAGAACCCCTATAAAATTATTAGTGTATTTCTCAGCAGAAATCGTGCAGGAGAAAAAGAATTAAAATATTATATTCCAAATGTTGAAAGAAAAATATTGCCACTCAAAATATTATATATGGTAAAACTATCTTTCAAAAATGAAATCCTACTTGTCTTGATAAACAAAGCCTGAGGGAATTCATCACCTTTCCTGCCTTACAAGAAATGCTGCAGAATCTTTTAAACATGGAAGTAGAGGATGTAAAAAGCAGCGTGGAAACATATGAAAGTAGAAAGCTCACTGGTAAAGGTAAATATATAAACAAATAAAGAGTGTGGTAATACTGTAATGGTAGTGCATAGGAAACTTTTAATTCTGGTATGGAAATTAAAAGGCAAAAGGATAAAAATAGCTATAATTATAGAAATATGTTAATGGATACATGGTATATAAAAAGATGCAATTCATGACATCAATAACATAAGATGTGTGTGGGGAAGAAGTAAATGTGCAGAATTTTTGTATGTAATTGAACTTAAGTTGTATTAGCTTAAAATGGAAAATTTAACTCTGATACCAAAGCCAGAAAAAGGTGCAGCAAGAAAAGTATGGACCAATGTTGCTGATGTAAATAAATGTAAAAATATTCAACAAAATGCTAGCAGACCTAATTCAACAGCACATCACCATGAAAAAGTGGGATATATTGATGGAATGTAAGGATGGTTCAACATAGGAAAATCAATCAATTGGTCATACTGCATTAACAGAATGAATGACAAAATTCACATATCAATAGATGCAGAAAAAGCATTTTGCAGAATTCAACACCCTTTCATAATAAAAATATCTAACCATCTAGAAACAGAAGAAACATGCCTCAACATAATAAAAACCCCACAGTTAACATAATACTCGATGGTGAACTGAAAACCTTTCCTCTAAAATCAGGAATAAGGCACATATGCTCACTCTCAGTAACTCTATTCAATATAGTAGGTTGCCAGGGCACCTAGGCAAGACAAGAGGAAAAAAAGACATTCAAGTTAGAAAGGAAGAAGTAAAATTATCTTGTTCACAAATGACATAGTCTTATATGTACAAACATCCAAATATTGCACACACACACAGACACACACCTAGACACACACACACACAACTCAGCTGAGGAGACAAAATCAACATGCAAAAATCAGTTGAATTTTTTACATATTAAAAACTATTATAAAAATAAAAATTAAGAAAACAGTCCCATTTATAATAGCATCATAAAGAATAAACTTAACCACAAAGGCCAAAGACTTGCACACTGAAACTACAAAATATTGCTGAAAGAAATTAAAGAGGACATGAGTAAATGAAAAAAATAGCCTACATTCATGAATTGGAAGACTTATTAATGTTAAAATATATATACCACCCAAAGCAATCTATAGGTTCAATGAGATCCCTATCAAAGTCCCAATGACATATTTTGGAGAAATAGAAAAAATCCTAAAATTCATATGGAACCATAAAGGATCCTGAGTGGCCAAAACAATCTTGGGAAAGAGGAACAAAAAGCTAGGGATCTCAAATGCCTTATTTCAAAATATATTACAAGAGTATAGTAATCAAAAGCATATAGTACTGGAATAAAGAGAGATATATAAACCAATTATAGAGAATAGAGTGTCCAGAAATGATTTTATGCACATGTGTTCAACTGTTTTTTTTTCCCATGGCTAAACAATGGGGAAAGGAGAGTCTTTCCAAAAAATGATGTTGGGAAAACTGGATTTCCACATACAGTAGAATGACATTGGACCCTTATCTTAAAATTGTACACAAATACAGAAACCAATGAAAGAAGGAAATATAAAATTCTTATAACATTGTTCTGGAAATGGATATGATATCAAAGCACAGAAAACCAAAGCAAAAACATACAAGTGAGATTGCATCAAACTAAGACCACAGGAAAGGACACAATCAACTGAGTAAAGAGGCAACTGGCAGAACTGGAGAATATATTTATATATCTGATAAGGGATTAATAGAAAAAATATGTAAGGAACTTCTACAACTCAATAGAGAAAAACAAAACAAAACAAAACAAAGCAAAACAACCCCCCAAACCCCTAAAAAACCTGATTAAAAATTAGGTAAAGGACTTGAATAAACATTTTTCAAAGTTTACACACAAATGATCAAGAGGTATAGGAAACGATACTCAAAATCATTGATCATCAAGGAAACGTAAATCAAAACCACAATGAAGTATCAATCCACATCTGTTAGGAAGGCCATTATTTAAAAATATAATAATTACGATAGAGGGCAAGATGGCGGAGAAGTAAGGAGCTCCGTACTTGCACTCGCGCCCATACATCACACAGAAAAGATCTGAAGCCATTGGAA